>NC_056743.1:221365718-221528218 GCF_019279795.1 Protopterus annectens
ACACGCATGCACTCAAAACAGTTGTGCATCACAAATGCACATATGAGAGACAGTTTTAACACACATTGGAGTAAATGACTGGAGGCATACCTCCCTGGACATAATGGAAGTCTCAGAATGTGCGACAGAGGCAGGTATGAACATAGCACCTTGTGCAGTATTTTATCATCTCCAAAAATTATGATGCAATACAAACAAAAGATTATCAATGTCAACAATTGGCGTAGCTTCTGGTGTTATTCAAGGGGGAGGTCCAAAATATATATATCAGCCTGGGAAGAGATGATAGAGAGTCCTAATATCTTGCCAGGGATGAAAAGTAACCTGTGTAGAATTGTGTGACTGGTCTGTATTGTGTGAGTTAAGGATACTGTGGTGGTATGTGGTGCTGAAAACTTGGTTGCATTTGTTATGGCTTTATGTACACCTCTCTCTCTAAGGCTTTTATATACTGGTTAAAACCTTGTTGACCCATACAAAGCCATTTTTAACCAATGTGTTTCTTCAGCAGCTTCCAACTTAAAACATAATCCAGATAAAACAAATGTATTAATGCTCAGTATTAGGAGCAGCAACAAAACTCCACTCCCTACAAGTTCCACTTTCCCTGGAATGTATTGATGCATGGATAGTCATGGAACCATAGTTCAATACCATTCAGAACACTCCATCTGTGCAAGGTTTAAAACACCTACCATACATTCCATCCTACCGCAGTGGACACATCAGTGTCTCTGCATTCGTAAAACCAAATTTTAGTTTCAGGTTTGTAAGGAAGGACATGGACATCCACTTGTAGCTTACCATTAACAAACAATTTATCACATCACAGCTAAGTATACAACCCCTTCTATGCCCCCCTGTGGTCCACACCTCTTACCTGACTAGTACAGTCCCATATTTACCTAGGGGACATCAGATTGGAAGTTTATACCTCCCCTAACATGTATGCCCGAAAATTACTGGACTTCATAACTACAGATTCTCTGGTCCGGTTAGTCTGCACCCAAGGTGTTGAGAAAAAATCCTGGACTTGGTTCTTACTGACATGGGACAGCTCTGTTACCTACCAGGTGTCACTTCCTCCATAGAACAATCAATCCAAATATCAGTCACACTTACCATAAGACTGAAGCTGGGAACAACTTCAGATATCTCAGTATTCTTTTTTTTTTCCTTCAAATAAACACCTCATAACATGCAATAATAAATGTAATTTTCAAGATGTAAAAAATGGTCTTGCTAAACTTAACGAGGAAGTCGCCATCCAGGCAAAAGAAAACTCTTTGCGAGAAGCCCCTGAAACAATGCCCAACACTGCAAAGAGCTCATGGTAAATTGTATCAAATACTTAGTTTGATGCTATGGTCAAACTATTACTGTACACATTTATCTCTAACTTCACCCCCCTGTTTCTCACTACATTCCCAGATCACACATCATCATCTACACCCCCCCTCCTCAAATCTACCAAGAACAAGTCCTCAAAACACTTTCCAAAATCAAACCCACTGCTCCTGCGGGGCAAATAATGTAATAGGCTGCCTACTGGGTGGCCTGAAAAAGAACCTGTCAGACCTCCTACAGACACAATTCAATATCAGCCTCCAAACAGGGCTTGTGCCAGATAATCTTCCCTCTCAAAAGTAGGACATTAATGGACCAGGTACTTATAGACCCATAATGACCATCCTCATCTGTAAAGATATACAGAAGATCACTATGGAATTAATAATGAATGGCATAGGTTACCTTACAAAAATTCTTGACCCAACCCAATTTGGTTTTGTCAATGGCATATCCTGCCTTTTAAATCTGGTCAACTTCTTTGTAAAGGTTATTGAAGCAATGGATGAGGAAAAATCTGTACATACCACATATCTAGACCTTCTAAATGCACTCTAGACCATCCCACACTGATGATAAACTCTCCCAGTTAAATGGTAATCCATATGTAAATGTTGCATAGCAAATCTTCTTCTTTCGGCTTTTCCCAGTTAGGGGTTGCCACAGTGGATCACCTGTCTGCTCATGATTGGCAGTGGAGCTTTACGGTGTCGAGTTGCCAGCCCGGTGCCCGACCTTCCACAGAAGGCACACACATGCACGCACTTATGCCTAGGGCCAATTTAGAGAGAGTGTCCAATCCACCTACAGCATGTCTTTGGGATGTGGGAGGAAAGCATAGCACCCGGAGGAAACCCACACGACCACAGGGAGGACATGCGAACTCCACACAGAAGGCACACCAGCAGAGTATCGAACCAGAGACCCTCTTGCTGTGAGGCATAGCAAATATGATCACAAATAGAGAGGGCACAGTGGATTGTCACCTCACAGCAAGAGGTTCTCCAGTTCAATTCCCGGCTTGGCTGCTTTCTGTGTGGAGTCTGCTTGCACTCTCTATGTCATCATTGGTTTCCACTAGGTGTTCTGGTGCATCCCCATATTACAAAGACACGCAACTGGTGGATTTGTCACACTGAATTAGCCAAAGGTCCAACTGCATGTGTGTCTGTGTGTGTGTGTGTGTGTGTGTGTGTGTGTGTGTGTGTATGTGTTTTAGAGATGGAAGAACAGCTGCTGTAGGGCTAGCCAACCCGCAATGTGAAACTTGGCTGTAGATAATTTTCCCTGTTGAAGTGACACACCAACCCCATGTGGAAAATTGGGGTAAGGGGTTATGGTTAAATGGAAATGGGCTCACAAACAGAACCCAGGAAGTTAAGGTAAGTGATTCTACCTCATCCAAACGATCTCTCTGGTGCTGTAATCCCAGGGTTCAGTGCTTGACCCACTCCTCTGGGGTGTTTACTTGTCATATGTCAAAGGTAATATTAAGGGTTTATGGCTGCCAAACTTTGTAAATGACTTTGGTGCCTTCATAAAATTCTCCAGAGGACAAGATTATGAAGAAGCCCTTTCCCAAACTAATAGTGTTATAATCATGAACTAAACCTAGATGCTACAAAATACATAGCAGCTTCATCATTTAGCAAGTATGAGGTCTCCTATATCCATCACATCAACAACAAAGCATCCCTGAAAACTGATGCAGTAGCTGGAGACCTGGGAAACTATGTGGACAAACTGATTGCAAATCCAATGGAGGCACAAACACCCACTCAAGAGATCTTAACCTGTTGTCAACATAAAAAGAACATGGTGGAGGGATAGATATGCATCACAGACACTACCACATATTTGGAATAGCCTAACTCTCTACATTAAGTAAAATACTTATCTTACTCTATTCAAATGTAATCTGGATGAATGGCTGGGAAAACACAAATTATCTCCTGGTTTACTACCCTTGTCCCCATCCCTTGTCCCTTAAGGATGGGGTAAACCCATAAATATGATTGGTACTGGGTTGTATGCACTTAAATTTCAGAATTTCATGAGTTTGCAGAGCTTAGCTTCTAAAGATCCTCTCAGATCAATAGTCAGTTAAGTACCTATGAGACCATGATGGACGGTGGAATGAGGAGGTCAAATGCAGTAATTGAATGACTCATTTGTAAATAAATGCAAGCACTATTGCTTCACAGAAAGGATACTAAGACAATTCAGAAGCCTACCAGAAAAAAAAATGCATCATAGAAGACAAATTAGAACTTCAAAATTTAGGTAGGATACATATTAGAGGACAGACAGAGGGTAACCTGTGTAGTTTAAGTGAAAGAAATTAATGGACAAACCAGAACTTGTGTCTCTTACTCTTGGTATGGACATTTTCTGAGGTAGGGTCTTTTGTTCTGAATGAATGGGTTTCCAGTTTGTGCTCACTTGCTTTCATTTCAAAAGCTATTTCAAAGGTGGTCCTTGGTGCATCTCATCTTCATCCAATTCACTTTCCTGACTGGAGAGGATAACACAATTCCCACCATTTGATTTGATAACACTATCCACAAACAGTTCCCACCCTAGAAAATATTGATATTTACATTGTCATGGAGACTTGATTCAAGACCAATGACATCACTCCAACAGTGCAAGGTTTCAGTGCCTACCACATGTCCAGACCCACTGCACTAAATGAAGCCAGTCTCCATATTCTTAAAAAATATTCATATCCAGATTTGTTAGAGAAATAATCTAAAACTCCAACATGTTGAACTAAAATATCCTTATCATATCTTAAGATCCCCTCATTCTATATTGCCTAACAATTATTGAGTCTCTATACATTAAGCCAAAACCTTTTCTCCTGGGAAGCTTAACTACCCATCCATGAACCTGGAGACAAACATCCTCAAGCTTATGCATCCAGAAATTTCTGGACTTCATTAATGCAAACTCTCTGGACCAAAAATTATACTCTGTCCATGGGTGATAAAATTCTAGAGTTGATCATTTTCATTATGGACAGCTGTTCCCCACTAAATTGCATCTTCTGCCCATGATAAATTGGACCACAAATCAGTAATGTTTACCATAAGACTAAACCTGAAGTATCTTCCAATACCATATTCAAAGATTATGCTAATCTACTAAAACTGAGTGATGACCTGCTTAAACACAAATTCTGTTTCCAACTTTATGACTCCATTGTTTGCATGTAATCATTTGCCACCAAATTCTATGTACATGTAAATTGCTACATTGATTCATCTGTCCCTTTGAATGAAATAAAACTCCAAAATTAAAGAAAAAAATAAACCCCTATGGTAGATCCCATATATAAACAGGCTGTATAATAAAAGAAAAAAAACTAACTGGATGCAAAATAGGTTGAAATTGCAAGACGCCAAAAAATAGTCTTAAAATGTAATATGGAACTGTGGATCCTGATCAACTCAACCACAGACAAATACAAGGGAAAAACAGCCACCAAGGCAAAATGTAACCACAAAGCTTTCTTTAGTTATATTAGATGCTGCAGAAACAATGCCAAGCACTGCACAGAGTCAATAGCAAGCATCACACCCTCAGACCCACAGGACATAGCCAACCTACTAAATAGACAAATTTAGCTCAAACTCACCACCCTCCTTCCCTTCTGTGTTCCCATTATGTACACACCTCCAAAATCTGCAAAACAGTTCCCCAAGGCACTATCCAAGGCCAAAAATCATTACTACAGTGGGGCCCAATAACATAGAAGACTCTCTACTGGCCAGCCTGAAACAAGACGTGCAGACTCCTACAGAGATCTGCAAATCATGCAACCTGCAAACATCTACAAACTCTCGTCCCAATGCAGTTTGAATTCTGAAATAAATACACTCAAAGCTTTGAAGGCAAGCCTTACCAAAGGTAAAAAATATATATGTCCAAGTAAAGCAAAGTCTTGCCACCATGGAGGGAGGTAAAATATCCAACTATCTAAAAAACTAACTATTTAAATAAAATGCAATAAAATAACTTCTTCTTCTGGCTTTTCCCAGTTAGTGGTTGCCACAGTGAATTATCTGTCTGCTCATGATTGGCAGTGGAGTTTTACAGTGTCGAGTTACCAGCCTGGCGCCCAACCTTCCACAGAAGGCACACACACACACTCATACCTAGGGCCAATTTAGAGTGTCCAATCCACCTAATGCATGTCTTTTGGAATGTGGGAGGAAACAGGAGCACCCGGAGGAAATGCACGCGACCACAGGGAGGACATGCAGACTCTGCACAGAAGGCACCCCAGCCGAGAATCGAACCCGAGAACCTCTTGCTGTGAGGTGAGAACACTAATCGCTGCACCACCGTGGCACAATTAAAAAAAAATGGATGAATCTTAATAAGACAAACAGGACAATTGCTTTCAGCTATCTAAGTCTTCTTCAGATCCTGCCATTTCCTGTAATACAAGGATATTTAAACAGGTAAGCACCAATGAAAACAAAGCCATCTAGGTAATTTCCTCGTTTTCAATGCATGTTTTAAAGGAACTATTTCATTCAGTCCTGGATTCTTATCAGCCTGTAAATTGGCTATCCAACACATCTCTAAATATTCTGTGTGATTGTGTATTCTCCACCTTTTAAATTTTCTTCCACTAATTGCAAAATCATAAATTTACAAAGTTATCCTACACATACATTTCTATGTCATGCCAAAGCATTATTCCTATTCTGCAGGCATATATCACTCAGATGATTTGATATTCTCTCTTTTAAACATCAGTTCATCTTTCCCACCTAGAAGCAAATGCACTGTTCACATGTAGCTATGTATACAAGATTCTGACTTACACAATCAGCATAAACATTAAGCTTGTAAAGTCTATGTGTAATTGGATGTTCAAAAAGATTGTGTGCGTTAATAAAAAACACATGCCTTGCATCTCCAAAAAAGGGATACATCCCTATTTTCATAAGAATATCTTTAGTCTCCTCTGAACATCTAGGCACAATTATCACTTTAAGTTATTTCTCTTCCTGAAACAAAACTTTGGGATATTCCCAACTATTTTCCTGACATTAGGATCTGCTATTAGAATTTTCCTTTACTTTTGAATTGACTCAATCTGTATTGTCTTGCTTAGAGTAATACAGTTCTCCTACAGACTGTCATAAGCCTTACTATCACCAATGGCTCTATTAAAATTCTTTACTATTGTAACCACTTTGTTTAACATTTTGTGACAGATGTTCAATCTCAGTTTTATAACTGAGGTCGGTTGTACATAATCTCAGTAATGCCAAATGATTTTGGCATAAAAGACATTCATGACTTCATTGAGGAAGAGAACACCCTTGAAAGTTGTATCATCATTCAGATAGCCAATGGATAGCCAATTTTCAGGCTGATAAGGAACCAGGACTTATGGAATGGTTCCTTTAAAACAAACATTGAAAACAAGGAAATTACACAGATTGTTTTCATTGGTGCTTACATGTTCAAATTTCTTTGGATTACAGGCAATGGCAGGATCTGAAGAATCCATCATGGATTTGCTTTGCTTTACTTTGGCATATATATTTTTATCTTTGGTAAGGCTTGCCTTCAAAGCTTTCAGTGTGTTTGACTATTCATTATCTTTGTTTCACTACTATTTGCTTATGTGGCTGAAGGTGGGAATGTTTAACTTCATTAATCGGTCAGAAACAAAGCTACAAAATCTCCCTGAACTAGTAACTTAAAGCACGCAAATAGAAGGTTAACAAACAACATAAATCCTTTGTTGAAATTTTAATTTAGCAGATGTTGCTGCTGAATTGCTAATGACACCATTACAAGATATGTCTTTTACCAAAATATTTCATGAAGCAGAGGATGCCGCATTTAAATCGTAACATCTACAGTGGCAGTGCTTCCATTTTGAAGCTTGCCTGCACCACAAGGTAAGGAGGACACAGTCAGTTGTTTGCCCACTTATGGAAATGTTTTAGAACATTTAGGCAAATCGAAAGCCATTAACCTTGAGAGTGGATTTAAATATATTGTTACTGATTGATTTCTTTAGGCCAATAGAAGATGATGTTGCAAAGCTTATAGAAGGCAAACAACAGGAATTAGACAACTTATTCTCAGATACATTTATTATGAAGATTGAAGAGATGCAATGTACATTTACTTTATGTAATGAAAGACTGAGAATTACTAAGAGCAAAAAACTTACAAGGGATTTTAGTGATTTTAAAAGTGGCAACATATTTGAATGGCCAATAATGAAACATTCTATGAATAGTAATACAAAAGTGATGGAACAAGCCAGTCAGGTGAATCCTATTCCTAATGACACAAGGAATTCTTCTATACAAAAAATAAACATGACAAAAGTAGTAGCTATGAAAAAGAGAATCACAACTAAGAAAAATTTGAACCAGAGTGATGCAGTTTCTCTTTCACAACAAGGCAATGACATCTTATTGGAGAATGAGCAAACTACTACAGAACTAGGAGTGACACCAAAGAATACCGAGAATTATAGTTTGGTTTGTCTGACTCTTCCAATACCTCTGAAACAGAAGTTTATGAAGAACAGGACCCACTGCACAAGCAGAGGCAGAAAAAGAAGGAAGATGCCAGGTTAACACAGAGGGACAATGTCTAAGTAGTGAATCTCTGTAATCATTCTTTAAGTGAAACAGAGATAGCAATACTTTTAGGTTTAACATTTATACTGGCATATTCATCTAAGCTAGAAGAATTTGTGCTAGACATTAAATCTTTTGGGCACAATGTGTTGCTGAAAAATTTATTTGGTACGGATATAAATGGATCTACTAATATTTTTTAGGAAGCTGAGTACCTATATTCCTTTATCACACCCAGCAGTGGATAGGTTTATTAAGTTGTGTGAGATGGAAGTCTCTGAACTTAGGAACAAAAAAACACAAAAGACCTTTTAGAATTTAAATGCAGCTGAAAATAGGGCTTTACAAGGATTAAGGAAGAATGGAAAAAATATTATAGGACCTGCTGATAAAGGAGGCAGCATAGTAGTCACGGACACCTCAGAATATGTTCAAAGGATGACAGAGATGCTAAAATATGAAAAGCATAAAAACTTTTTAGACAGGACAAACAATATTGTTAAGGTCAAAAAATGACATATATGATATGTTGATGTTGCTCATCATTAGTAAGGAATTATATGACTATTTGGTGGTAGAATATCCTTCAATTCCTATTATAAAAGGCCTCCCAAAGATACATAAAAATCTTACAGATCCACTGATGCATCCAATTGTATCTGGGAGCGGATGGCTTACAGAGCCAGCCTCCATTTTTATAAATCATTTGAAGCCTATAACTATGAAAGTACCCACAATTTTGAAAGATACTTCACAGTTTTTAAATCTTCATATCAAAGCTTTGACAATATAAATCCAGAATTAAAACCGAGTTTGGTAATGATGAACGTAAGGAGCCTATTTATTTTAATACCGAATGATTATGGCATAAAAGCCATTTGTGACTTCGTGGAGGAAGATAACACCCTTGAAAGCATTTCAGATATGCTCTTTACTTAGGATCATCTTGGAAAATAATGTTTTTGGGAGAAATTACTGGCAAGGAAGGGGGCTAGCAATGGGCAGACCTTGTGCCAACAGCTACTCCAATATTGTCACGACATATTGGAAGCATCAGCATGTACTGAATGAAGTAAATTTTTGGAGGAGATGTATTTTATTTTACAAGAAATTTGTGGATATATATTTTTGTTATGGGCAGGAAATGATACCAAGTTGTACAAATTCAGCAAGTATCTTGGTGAAATAATGTTGTTTCTAAGTTTTGAGACACAAAGCTTTAATAGTAGCATTGATCTTCTGGATGTTAGTTTGGAACTTGATCCACATCATGCATCGAGCATGAATATTAATAGGAAAGATTGTTGGAAGAACCACATGCTCTATAGGATGAGCATGCATCCCAAATACATATTTACATATATTTACATATATTAAAAGGACAGTTCTTGAGAACTACAAGATTATGTACAGATGACACCAGTTATAGTGTTGAGATCGAACATCAGTCCAGAATTTTAAACAATGTGGTTACAATAGTAACAAACTTAATAATCATCAGTGATAGTAAGGCTTTGAGACAGTCTGGAGTAAGACCATATTATTCTAAGCAGGCCAATACAGATGGAGTAAATCAAAAAGCAAGAATTATTACTACAGAATGGGGGAACTAGGCTTTCAATATTCAGCAATTATGCAGAGCAAATATGGCAGGTAATAAAAATAATTGGAAAATTCTAACAGCAGATTTTAATGACATGAAAATTCTTGTAGAACATCCAGTTTTGTTTCAGGAATAGGAAGAACCTAAAGCAATTTTATGCCAAGATGTTCAGCGGAGACTGAAGACACTTGATTCAAAAACAGGGACATATCTCGGTAGTAGATGCAAAGCATGCACTTTTATTAACACAAGAAAGCTTTTTGAATATCCAATTACACACAGACTTTACAGGCTTAATATTTATGCTGATTGTGCAAGTCAAAATCTTGCATACATAGCTACATGTGAACACTGTGTTTGCTTCTAAGTGAGAAAGATGAACAGATGTTTAAAAAGAGAGAATCATCCGAGGGATATATGCCTGGAAAATAGGAATAATGCTTTGGCACAGCATATACAAAGTTATCCTACACATACACTTCTATTTATGGTTTTGCAATTAATAGAAGACAATTTAAGAGGTGGAGAAATGCAAAATTGCACAGAATCCTTAGAGATGTACAGGATAGCCAATTTACAGGCTGATAAGGAACAAGGACTTAATGGAATGGTTCCTTTTGAAGAGAAGGAAATTAGATATATAGCTTTGTTTTCATTGATGTTTACCTGTTTAAATATCCTTGGATTACAGGAAATGGCAGTATCTAAAGAAGGCTTAGATAGCTGAAAGTGCTTGTCCTGTTTTGTCTTATCAAGATTTATCCTGCTTTTTTTAACTGCATTATTTTATTAAATTGTTGTTTTTTAAACAGTTGGATCTTTTACTTCCACCATGGTGGCAAGACTTTGCTTTACTTGGATAAGCCAGTTTGGATTTATTAGGTGAAGACCTGACTGACGTCTGAAAGAAGGTTACCAAAGCAATAGATGAGGACAAAATCAGAACATACTACATATTAGGATCTACCAAAGTAATCAGACTCAATCCCATACTAAGGTATCATAGTCCCGTTTACCATTGGACAGAACATTG
The DNA here is from genome assembly GCF_019279795.1 of Protopterus annectens. NCBI lineage: Eukaryota > Metazoa > Chordata > Ceratodontiformes > Protopteridae > Protopterus > Protopterus annectens. The sequence goes on from NC_056743.1 coordinate 221,376,328, forward strand.
ACTCAGGAATAGAACCCCGGAAATTTAAATTTGCAATACGGTATTTCAGTTACCACAAAATTCCTTGCAACTATCAATCAATAATATTCCCCCTAAAAAATTGACCCTGCATTTGGGGTCTAGGAACCTATGTAGACAATTAACTTATTCTGGTTACCATGTATACATATATTGTAGGAAAGCCCTTTTTCATCATTAAGCTTATATCTAAAGATATGGCATCTAGGTCCAGGGATGTAATTAGGCCAGTTGAGTACAGTGACCCTTTTGGTATATACCTATTCTATGCAACATAAATATGACCTTTTGTAGGGTTTGGAGAGGATATGGTTTGTATGGAAGTCTTCCACTCCATATAAAGCAAAGTACTTCACTTACTATATACAAATGTAATTTAGACAAATGGATGGGAAACCACAAATTCACCCCAGACATACTATGTCCCTCATGTATATGCCAAACAAGTAAATATCTAAATATATCCTTGGTCTGCCCACATCTGGGTTATTCATGCACACAACACAAGGGCTAAACTACAACCATGGGAATGTAAGGCTAGGCTTCTTAATATCCTCACAAATTATTAGTCTTGTTAAGTCCCACTGAACCCATTTAACATTCTATCTTACATTTTATAAGGTAGATCAATTGCCTCCATTCATCCAAGTAAGGAATGTTCCAGAGTTACCAACTAGGCCATCCCCACATACTTTCACATTGTATAGTACTCCGATTTCAGCAAGCCAAAAGGTTCCAGCTGAAGCTGTTAACAGTCATTTTACCCGAGGATGAAAGATTATTTGTGCATACATAAGGGATGACTTTAGGTGACATTTATGTTGCTTTAACTAGATCAGCTGTAGTAAAGATTATAGCCCAGTTCTAAATTATATCAAAGGATTATTCAGGAAGGTCAGTGTTTCAGGGTTGTGATGCACTTAATTATATCAAAGGATTCTTCTAGAAAGTCAATGTTTCAAGGTTGTTATGCACTTAATTTCCTTTACATAGGAGAAGTGAAACAGGCCATTAACACTCAATAAAATCAAACTTACTGAAACATTTTTTCTGAGTGTAACACTATTAAAATGCATGCAGCAGGAGTCATATCTTGTATTCCTCCAGCTCAATATCCCAGACTTCAAATTTGCAGTCTTAGTTTAAAGTTATAGAACAAGTTAAAAGCTTATTCCATACAATGGCATCACAGGTTTAAAATGTACTGAAAAGTGACTCAACACATTTTATCTATGATTCATGTGGATAGCATGCAGCAGTAGCAGCAAACAGTAACTGTGTACAGTGTGTCATGTTTCTGTCTGTGCAGGATTTAAGTGTGGGGATCATGCCACAGATAGAGAAATGTAGAAGTGCTACTGAATCACATATATTAGCTCTTTAAAAGCACCATATCAGAACTGTTCCCTGCCCCATACTTATGTCAGTGAAAATTTCTTAAAAAACACCATATCAGAACTGTTCCCTGCCCCATACTTATGTCAGTGAAAATTTCTTAAAAAAAAAAAGTTTCCTTCTGTTGCTACAACTGTGAGGAAGCATACATTGTAGCATAGTATTGTAATGTTGGCATCCAGTCAGCTGAGCACTGTAAGTGGCTGGAACATCACTGTTGGGCCAGGAAATGAATTTGACTGTGGTAGCAAGTTATTTATTTATTTTACATTTGTTGACCGGGATAGTCCGACTGGATGTCCATTTTCAGCGGAGGCCTGAGGAGAAAAGCTCCAAGATAATAATACACATTGAACATTTAGTAAATGCTAGTTTCAAGCAGATTACAGTCATAATCAATACCAGCATTTAGCACATATAGTACTTATTATAAAACACTTTACAAAACATAACATTATTTTCAAAGTTAAACATACATAACATTACATTCAAGTTTAAGACACACCGAGAAGCAGTTATACAATTGACCCTTCCTGAAATGGAGTGGTAGAAAAAAGTTTGAAGTAGTTGAAGGTAAGGCACCTATGAAAAAGACAGGTCACTAGTCGGGGTTAGTGCAAGGACATAACCAATGAGTTTTGAAGTTTTTCTTGAGTTTGTTTTTGAATTGAGTTAGTGAGGGTTCAATCGTCGAGTCACCTGGTAGTCTGTTCCATATTTTTCCAAGAGAGTTGGCAAACAGAGAGTCCCCAGCTGAGTAGTTGGATTTGTATGTTTGAACTAGTGGATGATCACAGTGGCCAGGTGCTGGTGTAGGGGCTGATAATATTTTTTAGTGCAGGTGTATTTTCTGGTTGGTAAAGGACTTTATGTGCCACTATTAGCTGGTTGAACTGCAGTAGGCTTGGCAGTTCAAGCCATCCTAGACAATTTAGGTGGTGACAGTGGTGTTTCCGGTAGGCTGTGCCAATAGCAAATCTGGCAATGTGGTTATAGCAGGATGATAGTTTATTAAGATCTGTTTTAAGTTGGAGAATAGAGGTGAGGCATAGAGAAGAGTTGATAGCAGATGGGAATGGGCAACTGCAGTTCTAGCAAGTGGGGTAAGGAAAGGTTTGATTGTGTAAAGAGAGCCAAGTTTTTTATTGATGGTTTTGATAGTTGCCTGCCCTACAGGAAATGGAAAGTTTGTAGCATGTTATGACAAAAGAATGCCGCTTTAATTTGGGGATTATTTTTGCTGATGCTTAGCTATAAAATATTGAAGAAAATGTGAGCACAAGTTGAAGCTCACTGCCACTGGTGAATTTGAAACCATTGCTGGTACACAGTTACATTGCCATAATTTAATCTACACATTCATTGCTGTCTCAATGTTCTTCTACCATGGACTACACCAAAGGGCACTGTATTTACAACCTCACCTTGAATGCATATGGTCTCAGAGTATTTAGTTTTATTTTCTTTGGTATTGTGATGATGTGAGGTATTGCCATCTGTGCCAGGGAGAAGAGGGCAGTGCATGTGTAACATATGCCAGCATAGTTAGCTGGAGTTTTGCAAATAATTGTGCCATTTAGCTATCACACTGACTTGTTCAGATGTTTATGTTAATAACACAGTTGATACATTTTTATGATTAAATGTTTAGGTTTAAACAAAGAATTCTGGATGGGAAGAGTAGAGGTTTTTGAAATGGTTCTATAATTTTCAAATACTGAAATAGATCTTAGCAAAGCTCTGAGTGTATATTGTACCAGAGTCAGGTGATCAAATGTGATGTCATTCTATAACCAGCACTGAAAGTATAGAACTCACACAGCAGCTTGTTTTGTTTTCTTTGGAACCTGATATACATATGTGTCTGTTATCCCAGTTAGTTGAAAGATCCTCACCTTGCCTTATGGAAGTATGCATCTCTGCATCATATCTTACCTTCCTGTATTATGTTAGCTAGGGAACAGTTATTCTTTAGAAAGTCAGGAAATACAGCGATCTGTGTGGAGTCTGCATGTCCCCCGAACGGTCGAGTGGCCTCCGAAAGACATGCATGAATGGGCGTGCCTTGGCTGAAGGCTGGGCATTGGGCTGACAACTCGGCACCATAAAAAAAAAAAAATCGACTGTCAATCATTAGCGGACCAGAGTTCCGCTGTGGCGACCCCTAACCGGGAAAAGCCGAAAAAACAAACAACTATTTTTTTTGCATCTAAATAAAAATCCACATGAATAAACAATAAAACAACCCAAAAACAATGAATCAGAGAGAAATCCAGGAACTAACCACCATAAGATGAGCCAGCAAAATTTATTCGAAAAACAATCACAGAAAAAAGTAAATGGTTAGCGCTTTCGTATAAGTAAATGTTATACTTCAGACATTCATTTGCAATTCTCCACACCTTAAAAACCATCTCAAATGTGATGTCATTTCCCCTCATTAATTAACAAAATATATAACTTATGAGAAGACACTTAAAGACAACAGCAACAATGCTCTAGTCATGCTAAATAATCCTTTACAAATAGAATGTATATCAAACTATATATAAAAAAAGGTGTATAAATATAAAATTATCTATTAAAATAACTATTCGCATCCATCTAATATTACAAAACCATAGTTAAAAGTTTACTAATATAATAAATATATGGTTCAATATAATAAATATAAATGCACATGAATAAATAAATACTACCAAATCCTATATCTATGCACCCAATAAGCCTATGTATTTAGATATTTCCACTAATTTTATTTCTTTTAAGTGCCTTCAACTTAAGAATAGGGTGTTATAGAGCTGCGTTCGTTAATTCCTGGCCAACTATCTGCTTGTAATCTTACTTGCCATTCCAACTCTTTTAACTATAAAAGCAAGCCTCATGGTTTCTTATCATCAATATCTACATGATCTATAATGGTATAAGTGAACTTGGCTAAAGCATTGTTCAAGTTAGATAATTTTATATTTATACACATCTCTTTTATATATCGTTTGATATACATTCTATTTGTAAAGGATTTTTTAGCAGGACTAGGACATTGTTGTTGCTGTTGTCTTTAAATGTCTTCTCGTAAGTTATATATTTTGTTAATTAATTAATGAGGGAAAATGACATCACATTTGAGATGTTTTTTTAAGGTGTGGAGAATTGCAAATGAATGTTTGATGAAGTATAACACTTACTTATACGAAAGCGCTAACCATTTACTTTTTTCTGTGATTGTTTTTCGAATAAATTTTGCTGGCTCATCTTATGGTGGTTAGTTCCTGGATTTCTAACTAATTTGCTGCTTTTGGGTTGTTTTATCGTTTATTCATGTGAATTTTTATTCAGTTTGTTATGGACAGCAACAGTTTGACTGGGTTCCAGGAAGAGAACTATCACCTAACAACATGCCAGTAAGTGGAGGGGCCAAAGAGTCTTTAGGACATTTAACAGCTCTTGTCATGCAGATTACCAGGCGTATTGATAACTTGTATGAACGGATAGGATTTAATGCGAATGGCAATAATTCCCCTATACCACCTGTCAACAGGGTAATAATGTTACACCAGAGACTGGTTTTAATCTCACGCCTCAATGCCTTAGATCTGAGCATGGAACATTTCCTATATCTAATGCAACAGCCAACGGCAACGCAAGACTTAATCTTGTGAATGGAGAAGGGGGAGCATGCGCACTAGGGTGTAATTCAAATAGTAATAGTATGAAAAAGGATGTACCGACCCTTAATGAATGGCTTACTTCAGCGTTCTCATTCAGAGGATCTCAACAAATAGAGGAGGCATTCAGTGGTAAGCTTTCCGACTTTGATAGTAAATGAATGCGTTGCAAAAGTTGCAATTCGAGAATGCATATTTGGGTGAATGTATGAGAGTTAGTCATTCCGAAAGGGTTGCGCATGCGGCGTTTTCCAACCGGACAAAAGGAAAATTCAGCTTCGCACATAGATTTACTTCAACTAAGAAATAAACAAATTAAGTAAAGAACTTGCAATATTAGACAAAAGTATTAGAGAAAAAAGTCAATACCAGCAATTCCAGTATGATCTCCTCCGTATTTACATTAGTGTAGAACAGAACATTGACCAACTAAAGAAGGGGAAAATTAATAAGCTTGAGAGAGGCATTCAGGAATATGCTAATGGTAGTGCATACCCTCGACCTCCTTTGTCTCAAAATTGAAATACACTTGCTGACAGCAATACAAGTAGAGATGGAAGAGAGTAAACACAGAGGCATAGTGATAACAACGACGAGACATATGAACAAAACTGTCCCATTTTGAGAAGGTCGGAAAGACTTAAAAATAAAAACAATTCTCATTCTTTTGGATTTCAACAACCAGCGGGGTTTCAAGGAGCGAGGCCCAAAAACAAGCAATGGAGGACTTGAACATTCATGAGGATGAGCTATGTATTGTCAATGATATTGTCGATTTGCAAGTTGATAATTCTAATAGCTATGTGCTTAATCAAAATGAAGATTTTAAAGTATACAATTTTTCAGGTGTTTCTTTTGATGGTAGATCAGCAGATTTGTTAGCTAAAGGAATAACATTTGTTCCTTCAGTATATAGTAATTTAACGGATACCATTTTAGATTTGAAATTATATTTTAGAAAAATTAATTTAAAATTATTATATCAGAGTAACATACTAAGGCACACTAGTATGTTTAATATTAGTAGTACATACAATCCGCCTCTCCATCCTAGGCTGGTAGCATATGAAAATATGTTCGAGACAGATCTTAAAAACTTACACAAATATGATGATAGAATGAAAGGAAGGAATAATCTTAGTACTAACGAACAAGAAGTACTAGTTCAATTGAAAAAAGAAAAGGTACAAATTATAAAACCAGACAAAGGAGGAGGAGTAGCTATGATGGATGTACAAGACTATAATAGGAGATTACAAGAAATTTTAGATACAGCTACCTATCAAAAAGTCTCAATGAATGAAGTTAATGGAACATATAGGAAAATATACATGCAATAAAATGATATGTTTATAGACAGACACATCAGCATTGAGATGCAAGATTATTTAAATGTTTCACCTGCAAGAGTCCCAGTGTTTTTTGGAACGCCAAAAATACATAAATCCATTTCTAACCCCCCAATGCATCCCCTAGTTGATGGGAGGGACTCGATTACCTCAGCTATTGCTAACTATATAGATTTTAAATTTAAGCATATCCTAAAGAACGAGAAACAAATTTGTAAAGATTCCTGGCCCTTTTTGCACCATATCAATGACATAGAATATAATTATAATGACATATTGGTTACTATCGATGTATGTGATTTGTATACTGTCATTCCACAAGATAAGGGGGTAGAATGGACCAGTGAAATGTTAATGAAGTATCATATGCATCAGGATAAAATTAATTAATTGAGCTATTAGAGATAGTATTGAGTAATAATTACATCGCATCCAATGGTACTTATTTTCAAAGAGGTATTGCGATGGGGTCACCATGCTGGGGGGCGTATGCCAACATTATCATGGCGTATTGGGAAAGGAAATATGTATTCAATAGTAGATTTTATGAACATATTAAATTTTACCATAGGTTCCAGGATGACATCAGTATTATATGGAGAAGTACCAATGAGCTGTTAGAGGAATTTTTGGCATATATAAACGATGCAACCGCATTTTTAAGGTTTACATGGAAGGTTAGTAGGGAATGCATGGAATTTTTGGCATATATAAATGATACAACCACATTTTTAAGGTTTACATGGAAGGTTAGTAGGGAATGCATGGAGTACTTGGGCATCAAGTTAAGTAAGGAACATGTAGAAGAAAGGTATGTAGCTCAGATGCACAGAAAGGAGACGTATTCAAATAGCTTATTGCATTATAGCAGCTCACACCCTCAACATCAGAAAAAATCTGTTGTAAAAGGGCAAGTAGACAGAGCTGCACAAATGATTACCAAACAGCAAGATTTGTTTAGATGAATGTATCAATCTACCAAGTATGTTTTGTTCTAGAGGATACCCCAGTACCTTTTTAGATGACATTATAGAAGTAGTAAGAATGAAAAGAGAGGGGCTATTTTAAACCCATTTTAGATAACATTCACCACATTAATGAAATAGAAGGACATGAAGTGGAAAATAGAATTTTAGACACTAATAATTTTTCGTAAGAAACAGATACAGCAGATAACACAAATAAGTTTTCAGAAGCATTAATTATAACAGTGAAGACTTCAGCCTATTAAGATGGATTTTTGAGACAAATTGGATAGTTTTAAATGAAGAGGAAGATTTCAGGAATTTAGTTGGTGAAAAAACACATAGTTAATAGGAGGGGTAAAAATCTAAAGTATATTTTAAAATGCAATGAAGCATATAAAGATACGCGTGGCATGAAAAAATGTGGATTTAGTAAATGGTGCCACAAAGTAAAAAACAATACTGTGTTCACTATAAGAGGGAGAAAATATATTATAAAAGGAAAATACAACTGTGTATCTAAAGCTGTGGTGTATTTAGGTACATGTAAATCATGCTAAGCCTATTATATAGGGAAAACAAAGGAAATTTTCCCAACTGATATGAATATGCAATTAAGAAATCTAACAAACAACGCTTTAGCCAAACTTTCCATTAGTCATCCTGGACACCAATTCACTTATACCATTATAGATCATGTAGATATTGATGATAAGAAACCATGGGGCTTGCTTTTAGAGTTAAAAGAGTTGGAATGGCAAGTAAGATTACAAGCAGATAGTTGGCCAGGAAGTAACGAACGTAGCTCTATAGCCCCTATTCTTAAGTTGAAGGCGCTTAAAAGAAATAAAATTAGTGGAAATATCTAAATACGTACATTTATTGGGTGCATAGATATAGGATTTGGTAGTATTTGTTTATTCATATGCATTTATATTTATTATATTGAACCATATATTTATTATATTAGTAAACTTTTAACTATGGCTTTGTAATATTAGATGAATGCAAATAGTCATTTTAATAGATAATTTTATATTTATACACATCTTTTTTTATATATAGTTTGATATACATTCTATTTATAAAGGATTATTTAGCATGACTAGGGCATTGTTGTTGCTGTTGCCTTTAAATGTCTTCTCGTAAGTTATATATTTTGTCAATTAATTAATGAGGGGAAATTACATCACGTTTGAGATAGTTTTTAAGGTGTGGAGAATTGCAAATGATTGTTTGATGAAGTATAACATTTACTTATAAGCGCTAACCATTTACTTTTTTCTGTGATTGTTTTTTGAATAAATTTTGCTGGCTCATCTTATGGTGGTTAGTTCCTGGATTTCTAGCCGATTCGCTGCTTTTGGGTTGTTTTATTTTTCTGCATCTGTCCAACTGTGAGATTTTTTATTTCTCCTGTGATTGAAACTCTGATATGCATTATACTTTGTAATTTAGTATTCTCGTGTTTTCTATTTCATTATTTATTATTAAACATTTTTATACCTTTCATTGTAGCTGGCCTTTTAGAGAACACTTTTAACATCTTAAAAGAACCTGTGCTTATTTTAGTGATGCCTTGGCCACTCCACAATTCCTGGCTGATTTGATTACACTCTACAATTTATGTCAGTATTGATTTTACTCAATATAATTGGATACCCTTGCAAAAGCCTAAGAGTGGTTGAGTGGCAGCAGGGAGGTTACCTTATAGTCTGGGCAGAAGAGATACAGCTAGTAAAGCTGTAACAGCCTTTCCCAAGACAGAGACAGAGAGAGAGAGACAGAGAGACAGAGACAGAGAGAGAGAGAGAGAGAGAGACAGACAGAGATACAGAGAGAGACAGAGAGACTGTCTGTGTAAAAATCAAATAACCAGGTGTGGGTGTATCAGCTACTTAGAACTAGGACACAGTGCTCCAAAGCAAGTATTTTTTTGGGGGGATCTGGAAAGAGAGATAGTCCAGTCCCATTGGAGCATGTTCCCTGTGTTTTCTTGGAAGAAATTGCGTTTAATGGAGTTGCATGTCACATGGAAGCTCACCCATGATATCTTTTTTGCTTCTAGATTAAGTTAATAAGTATCCATAAATACAGTGCATTAGTACAGAAAAAGAGAAGTTTGAAATAGATTTGTCTTCCAGGATTCATGTATTTGGAAGTACAGAGATATAATTTAAAGTGGATAATGTTCCATATGTAACCAGCAGGCATTACAGAAGAAAATGGAGTCCAGGGTAAAACACTCAAGGAGCAGTTGCTGAGCTGAGGGGAATACAATATATAGGAAACACAGTTATTAACCTGTTAATGTTTTAATACAAATACATGCTTTGATGCATATTTAAAATGATACAATAGGTAGAGAGATAAATTAGGGTAATCACTTCTATTAAAGAAGGCACAATTAAATGGGAGCTAACTACAGAAAGTAAACAGTTAATGCAAAAATAAAAGTCAGAAATAAGGAGGAACCAGCATCAATACCTCTAAATGTCATTCAGTGGTCCATACATGTGCATTCAGCAATCTATCCAAAAGACCTTTAGGAACCTGGTCATTGCAGTTCCCATTATTTGCATCTTCTGTCTATAAGCATTTTGTGCAGAAAGGCCGATTTTATGCATACTAATCCACTCACAAAGGTTGGCTTTAAATGGAGTTAGGAAGCTATATTGCTTGACATGGTGTATGATATTTTTCTACAGAGTGGGAATCCTTTGTAAGAGATATCTATGCTGCCTTGAGATTCTGTTAATATTTTGATGTATGTTTAGTTCCTTAGAGCAGGTGTTTCTGGTATTGATATTTTGACTATGGGAAGGCTTTAACAAGACTAGGTTTTATGTTGCCTTATAAGCCAAATAGAGGTTACCACATAAGAATCTGTAGGAGCAAGAGTACAGTAATAAAGCTTTCAATGCCATCTGGAGCTTATAGAGCTCATACCTGAATAAGTTTTGATCAGGAATATTTGTGATTTCAAATGTTATACGTTTCCAAAGGTACATATTGAGGAGAGCATTGTATTTTATTATGAAATAGCTTACAGAGGAAGAGACCGGGAAATATCTTCTCTGGATCTGAATGATAACATAACTAATTACTGAAGTTATAAGTAGAAATTTTCCTAGTGGTATTTGCTACATGGACAAACAACAGGCAATTGTCCACAAATATGTGCCAGTTTTGAATGACAAGGTCAGCACTGAAAGGACCGTCAATGAATGAGTGTTGATGTATCACAAAATATGCTGTAGTACATTTTTCTGTTCAAGTCTTTCCTCTTAACACCAGTAATTAGGGAGGAGTAGTCCTTTTTTCCAGAGATTATCTCTGCAGTAGATAACTATAACTGCACAGAGTTTGATGCGTTTCACAAACTTTGTAAGCCAGTCTCTTGATGTCTGGTCACACATCAATGTATATGCCAAAGACAAGTAGACTCAACATGAAGCCAATATAATCAAGGATATGGATTAACAGTTCTAACCAGAATTTAAAGATTCTGACAGAGAATGTTCATGCATCTCCACAATGGCTTGTTAGATGAATGTGAAGAGACTTTTACGGAAATTTTAAATCCATTCCTGATGAAATTTGTTGCAGTGGATGTGAAAGTCTGCAGTAAGTTTACCATCATGGACAAAGAATCACAAGTCATGATTTTTTTTTTCTTGGATATAGTTATGAATGCGAACACCCTATTATCAGACTTAACGTCAAAATGTGATTGGCACCATTCTTGGAAATCAGCAAACAATGAGAAGCTGGGTCAATTCAGTAGTCGGTTTGAAAATGTTAGTTCCATCAGACAGATGTTGGTTCAGTTCCAAGCACTGTAATTTTTAAAGCAAGGAATAGTGGTAGGTCATAACATGGTGAAAACCTTTTGTCAATAAAATAGCTATTTCTTGGAATGAGATCTGCCAGTTTTATCAACCTAATACAATAACAAGTGTCACTTTAAAAAAGAAAACTCCATAAGTCTAAACTGGTTCAGTCCTAGTAATGTAAACACTTGTTATTAAACAACATTTTAGACCCAAAAACAACAGAATGGCTTCCATACCTCTATTTTTGATAATAAGAGCTGACAAACAGTCAGACCATTCTCCACTATTGAGAGTAATTATCCACAGCTCTCATGTAATATTACCAGACGTTCAAGCATCTGAGAAATATATGCCTTTCATGGGTGACATACATGCTCAAGCCACTTCAACTGACATATGTCACTCCTGAGAAGCAGCTGCTTTACTTCAGTTTGCAGATGCCTTCACTCAACAACTTTGCAACCAAACCTCTATTCTGCTACCTGAGATTTCTTCCACTGAAATCACTATCCAAAGCTGGTGCATATAGAAGAGGATGGTGGAAGAGAAAAGGTTAAACAGAGCCTCATTCTGTGAATTCGTTTTCATTTTACCTCCTCATTCCAGTAGAACGTGATCTCTGCTGTGGCTGATCCCATTTATTACTCAATCACTGAACTGCATCTACCTTTACCTGAGAACAAAACCTCAAGGCTCGTCTAAATGGATAAGCTGTTCAGCTTTCACCTGCAGACTGTAACATACTCTTATTTGGGAGATAAAGAGGACCTTTGATTCGTACGGCTGAATTTTATTCCACTCTCTTCACATTCAGGAGTAAATCACTCTAATGCATGCCAGAGATCATTCACTCGTGGTAAAGAAATCAAAACCTGCAAATAAAGGTTGCAGTCCCCATACTCTGACACTAGATGCTGTAAAAATTCAGTTATGCTTCTATAACCTCTGTGAAAATCAGGAGTAGAAGGGTGAACAAGATACAGCCTTGATGAAGTCATGCGTTGCCCAGAGTGAACACATTCAACTTTAAATCAAGAACAAGAAAGAGCCCTTAAGTGCAGGGGCATCATGGCGTACAGCAGCCTTTGGTCCTGTCTGTGTTATATAACACCTTCCACAAGATGGCGCAACATGCATTCACCAAGTCCACGTGCATAAGAAGAATGCACTGTTAAACTCCCACAACTCCTCCGATATCTGTGTAAAGACAAGTTGTCCTACTGTGCCCTGAAAGGAATCTACATTGCCCATGACATTTTCAAGGGGGCCGAGAGCATGATCCATGTATATTAAAACAGTTGTTGTCCCACGTTTTAGAGAATGGGATTACGCTCCAATCTGGCTGCCTACAGGTATTGTTCCTGGAAACAGGTTATATGAAGACACATTATACGAAATCTTCAGCATTTCTCATCCAGTCCTGCAGCCTTGCCAATATATAACTGTAATGCTCCAATCTGGCTAACAGGTTTTATGAAGACACATTATACAAAACCTTTGGCATTTCTCATCCAGTCCTGCAGCCTTGCCAATATATAACTATTTAATTACCAAAGTGATCTCATCTAGAGAAACCTATTTAGTCCAATCATTGGTTTTTGGCAGTGCCTCCCTTCAAGGACAATAATTTCTCTAGGTTCAATAATTCCTTAAAATGTTACTTTTACTTTTCTCCAAATATTATCCGTTCATAGGTAGGTACTAGGCTATCGTAAGCCTAGCCAACAAGGTTCCCTGGCTTACCCCACCCAAGAAAGTTATTTTCCTGTGCCACTGTCGAGCAGACACACAGAAGTGATCCCCGGGGTGTATTTCCCATTTCCCATCCACTCATCAAGATTTTTCTTGAAGAGTGCTAATGAGGAGCTTTGTATGACACAGATGGGTAGCCTGTTCCAGAGTATGGAAAGTCTCTGGGACAGGAATCTATCCCTCCAGCATGCTCTGTTTATTGTGGTGACAAGGTTTAGGTCCCTAGAGTGTGTAGCTCGGAGGGATTGGGATTTCTTTAGGTGTAGCATGTCCAACAGCTCTGGGTTTGACATCACCTTGGAGTAGGTGATATGCTACAGAGACGATCAGTGTAGGCCATTTGTTTGAGGCCAGTAATTCTCTTTGTGAGGTACTTCTGTGGCCTTCCCAGCTGCTGCCAATGTCTTGTGAGGTACATTTCAAAAGGGGCGTTATACGAATAAGGGTCTAATGAGTGTAGAGAGGAACAACGACCCATTTTTTTCCTGGATGAAAACCCTTTTATGATAAGGTGTACCACGTAGAAGGACTTCCTGACTACTGTGGCGATATGACTATCAAAGGAGAGACTACTGTCCAGCTGGGTCCCAAGGTCTCTTCACACATTCTATGTTAAGTAGATTGCTGCCTATGTGGTAGTTCATGGGTACAGAGTTTTTACCAAAGGGGATGACACTGCACTTTTTGGCATTGAGCTTGAGGCCATGGCTCTGACACCAGGCATCTGTCTCAGCGAGGCCCTTCTGTAGGATGTCCACATCATTTGCGACTTGACTATGTAGCAATATTAGACGAAACACAGTTTAAAAAATCCAATTAAATTAAAAAGGACTAAAAGCAAGTGCAGAAAGAGTTTATTAGGTAGGTATTAGGTAGTTAATGTCTGTTCTTTTCTGTCCTGAGTACAGTCTAGGTAATTGTCTATCCTCCTACAGGCTTGGCAGTTAGATAGTAAAATGTTTACCTGAGGGCTGTTTGACAATGCGACTAACAGGTAACAAAAAAAACATAACTACGTTATCCATAAAAAGGTTTAAAGGTTTGCTGAATGTAAAAGAACAATATTAAGAAGAAAACTAATATATTTGGCATAAAATCATTTTAAAGTCCACATACCATCCAAACAAAGATGATTTATCACAGAAATATAATATGATCTTTATTCTCCAGCTAGTGGAAAATCTCTGTACTTGGGCACCAAAATAAAACTCAGTTTAAGTTTAATAACTTTTATTTTTTGGTTCTCTTTTTTTGTAATCATCTGGCACTTGAAAACCACATGATACACCAGCAGTCTTCATAAACATGATATACATAGAAAAAAGAATCAATGAAAACTGCATTATTCATTGGGGAAGTATTTTGGACCAGCAGATGCAGACTAATTACAAATGTATCTTACACACATGAGATTAGAGAGGGAAGAGCATAGTATATGTTGGAGGGATTGAAGACGAATGCTAATCTAAGGCATATGGTTTGGAAAGATGATATCACCCAAGAGTTATGGAACAAAGCTGTGGCTAAATGGGCACAACCTTCATGTGTATGAGAGTTAACTCCTGTGGAAGGGAAATTCCATCAAAGGGAATGAGTTAGTGATAATTATTTTCTATAAGGTAATCCTTAAACTGCAAACTAGGTCAACAGGTCTAAAGTTCATGCAATGCAATGTGGACAGTCTTAAAATGTTTGGGGGATACAAGATCGGGGTCGTATTACAAATGATGTAATTCTCAAACTTAAAGCATGCATAGAGAACAGTCATGTTCACTTATCAGTAAGTTGCAGAAGGATTTAAGGGTCTGTCAGAACAACAATGGAACAATACATTAGATCTAAAGCAAGACTAAATAATTAGAGAGAACCGAATCAAGGTGAATGATTCAGGAAACAGGTCAATGGCACAGAGGCAAGGCCTACTATTGTACCACCAGTAACCCATTTTTAGGAACAGACTTAGTATACTGCTAGGCCTGTCCAGGAGGGATACGATGAAATAGTCAATGGCTTATTGGTTGAACCAAGGGAACTGGGAATGTGCTTGTTTACTCTGGAATATCTAGGAGGTAATCAGAAGTCTAGCAGGCCATTACAATATCAAGGGGGGGGGGGGTGATGCAGCATCTCTGATGTCACTCCACATTACTCCTCCCCCTAGGATTTCTGAATAGTCACCAGTTCATGATGCTGCCTGCTGCCCACTCACTATTCCTCAATGGGTCCTCAGTCTCCATCATAGATGTTTGTGCCACAAGTCTGACTTACTGAGTAGTCTGTTGACCTGCCAGCCATGGAATAGGACTCAGATTGTCAAAAAGGAGCATACAGGTGTTATGTGCAGCGACAGATGACATATGAGAGTATCAGCCAGAAGGTGAGTCAAGGTGGAGTATGGGGACATCAAATAAACAATGCTGTGGCTAATACAGGGAGGAGGGAAACAATGGGATGAGGAAATAAAACTGCAGAACTATTGGCGCACAAAGTATTCCATTATGCATTCTCACTGCAGGCTTAATGCACTGTGTTTCTTTACCGTGTTTTTAGACAGGGTACGAACATAGGGTAATGCAAGGTATGTGTCAATTTATAGTAAATTCAGCTGTGCTTGCATATTGTTATCTGTTATATATATATATATAACATATTATGCTGTGCTTTTTAACTGAGGGTTACTAACTATGTAGTGTATTCTCTGCTTCTGTCTATGTGCTCCTACAGAAATAATTATCAAAATGTGATTTAAAGTCATATTGTACTTGCCTGCTAACAATTTATCTGTATTGTTTACATACTCCTCTATGGATTTGGTTAACTTTCATAGGTGGCTACTAGGCTAATGGCCCTAAGGCCTTTATAAGCCTAGCCATGTTATACCAGTGTTCCCTAACTGACCTTGGTTAGATGGTCATTATTCGCAGAGTGAGAATATGATCAGCACCAACAGCCCCTGTCCATGAGGGACCTAGGTGCCACCCCTGGGGTGAATTTACAGTCTCCCATCCAATTGTCCAGGTTGCTCTTGAATAGGCTTATTGAGGAGCTCTGCTTTATGTGAATTGAAAGTTTATTCCAGAGGAGTGTCAATCTCTGGGAAATCACCCCTATGTTCTGTTAATGTCACAGGCTAGGTTGAGATCTCTTAAGCGAGTGACTCTTGTCCCATTTTATTTGCAGATGTGCAGCACTTCCATTAGGGCAGGGTCAGATACTGCTCTGTAGGCCAGGCACAGGTCACCTATCAGCAGCCTGTATCATACAGAGTACAGTGACAGTGCTTTCAGTCTTTCCATGTAGGTCATGTTTTGGAGGCCCTGAATTTTCTTGATGAAAAACCTCTGTGGTCTCTCCAGCTGCTGCAGGTGTCTGGTGAGGTACATGCAAAAGGGAGCATTGTACTCTAAGTGGTCTGATGAGGGTTAAGTACAGAGAAGTTACAACATCCTTAGACTTGGATGCAATGCCCTTATTTATGAGATGCACAATGTAGAAGGATTTCCTTACCACTGTGGACACCTGGTAATCGAAGTGTAGATTGTTATCAACCTGTGTTCCCAAATCTCACACCACTGAGTTTCAGCTTAGGGGATGCTGTCAATATTGTAATTTGCAGGGACTTCCTCTTTGCCAAAGGGAATAATAATGCACTGTTTTGCATTTAGTTTTAGTCTTCGGCTTTGGCACCAATCATTTGTCTGCATTAGTCCCTTTTGTATTTATGTTAACATTATTTGGGGAGTCCATTTGCACCCAGTTTGCAATCAGCAAACTTGGTAAGCTACAGGCCATCTACTTTCACCTGGATGTACAAGAAATAGATTTCATGCAGTTTTGTTGGTGTTAAATTTCTGATGCAATGCTTGGGAAAGAAAACAAAAAGTAATTGGTTATGAATAATTATGCTGGTAACAGGTTTATCCTATGTACTATGTATAGCACTAATGCTTCATGCAGAAGTGATCATTGTTAGGGATACAAATTTCAGCAAACCAATTTTGAGGATACTAAATTAATGGCATTGAAATAACCAAATGTTGTTGTAGAAAGGTGGTATTAACTGAACAGCCGTAATGCTGATTTTTTTTTTTTATATATATAAATTATTATTAAAGTCACTTATATTAGGACTTCAAAACTTACTTTTGCTACTTGACTCATGGTTTCAAATTAACAAAATTATAGAACATTTTGAAGTATGAAGGCTAGCGATTTCAAGAGCTTCTCTGGATCGAATGAGTTAACAAAGAACTAATAAAATCTGATAATTTTGTTAAAATAATTACTGCTGATAATCAGCACAATAAGTATCTTTCAAAATCTAATGAAGAAAATCATGCTAATGAACTTTTATTGCCGTTTGCAAAATCTGGTAAAAAGTTTTCACTTTTGCTCTGTGATTTTTATTCTCATTTTGCTAGGAGGCACTTTACATAGCTAAATGTAATTGTTTTTGCATACATAATATAATTAGAATTATTTCATGTTTCCTGTTGTGCATTTTGAAACAAAATGAAACTGAGAAAGATTAACTTTATTTTTTAATTGAAACATAAGACCTTAGAGGTAGACAACCAGACATAAATGCTTCACATCAAATGAAACACTACAGCAAAGAAAAGCGTACAGAGAAATAAATGTTCAAAGTACAGTGTGGTCCCAAACAAAGTTACTACCTAGCTACTAAATAAAGTGCTATCATAATAACTTAATTATAGCAGCTTAGATGAGGTATGTGCCTTTTCTGTTTCTAAGGCCATGCACTAAAATACACAGTAATGAGAAAAAATAGTAGAGGTAGTCAAACATTTCTGAACACCACATATTGCTAGTGATACACTTTTCAAGTGAATAAGCATTTAAAGAGTAGAGAGATGAACTGTACAGACTTCTCCAAAGATGCAACTGACAGATGACTATTCTCCAAAACAAAGTAATGCAGAGAACTGTATAAAGAATAGTTACTGTGCAGACCTAGATTTTTGTGGCATTGGATTTGGTATTACAGTGCAAGATATTGTACTGAGAAACATTAAAGTACATATTGTCAGTTTAAAGAGGTATAAAATACAAATGGATTTTTAGTCATCTCTGTGAGACAGCGGAATTAATCCCTGACTGAGGCTCAGGTTTAATCAATGATGGTAGAATAAGAATCTAGGTCTGGCATTGGCTTACTCATCCTGGGGGAGGGGGCTGTCCATTCACAGCAATGGCAGTAACTAGCATGACCTACATCGGACTCCTGTTCTGTAGTTAGAGATGGATGCTTGGTTTCACCAAGCCAGAAGTGATCACCATCACTATGCATGTACAAAAGCTGGCATGCATAACTTGGGAACAATTGTGCGACCCATCCATGATGTTTAACATGTCATCTTCCAAAGAAGGAGTTAGGTTTTACAGAAACTATCCCTCAGCTCTACATTCATTGCATTTATGAAATTTGTGCAAACTGTCCCACTTTGTAATATACATCTACAATTTGCATGGCAGACTATATATTTTGTTGAAACAGTTGTGAGCAGCAATAATTTCTTGTGCTTTGCAGATTAGTGTGTGTATGATTTACAGTCTGTTTATTTGCATAGTGGTATAATAGTGCCAGAAGGTCAGCGCTTTGTCAGTGTACTACCTGTAGGACAGCCTAAAGGTAGTATTTTGCTCCCAGATTTTAAAAAAAGTGCACAAGTTGTTTCACATGTATATAAGACGTCAGGGAACTGTGCATACAATACAATAACTGAACAAAATATATTGTATTAGAATGAAGCAAACAAATGATTTTAAAATGTATACAAAATGGTATGTATATGCTGAAGGGCAAGCCACCATAGCATTCATTATAAGCTTTTCATTGCGGTGGCGCTCAGGCTGACCTATTAACAATGAAAGTAATAATCATCAGGGCACTGGATAGCTTTAATCAAGGAAGGTGAATGACACAGAGGTAGATTTACACATTAAAAGCTTGGGGTAGATGGTTGCCATTTTCCAAGAAATACCATAAAATCCATGAAATGTAGAGGTGTGTCCATTTTTTTGTGCATCAGCCAGGATAAAAAGGACATTTATTAAAAGGGATCCAATATACTAGGGTTGTGACTCTGGTAAATGCATGACATGGGACCATATCACCTCATCTTGCCAGAGGCTGAAAACATATAAATTAATTACAACCTGTGGTAGCATTGTCACCTCACAGTAAGACATTGTCATGTTCGATTCTCAGCTAAAACGTCTTCTGTGTGGAGACGTGCGTGAATGGGCGTACCTTCGTTGAAGGTTGTGCGTCAGAGCTGGCAACTCGGTACGTAAAAATCTACTGCCAATCATTAGCGGACCGGATTTCCGCTGTGGCGACCCCTAACTGGGAAAAGCCGAAAGATACAACAACAGTTAAGTGTGTTTACTAGGCAGAACTATGTTGCAAGATGGTGGCACTCCCTAAGGTTAGTAACTATTTCTAGGATAGGACAAGCGAATAGACAAAAACAAAAAATGAACAAGCATTTACACATTTAATAATGGCAGCAGCTAAGAAAGCATTAACTAGGAAATGAAAAGGTAAACTTGAATAATCTACTGGTAATATAAATAAATATGGTAGATGTGAAAAGGTAAACTTGAATAATCTACTGGTAATATAAATAAATATGGTAGATGTGAAAAGGTAAACTTGAATAATCTACTGGTAATATAAATAAATATGGTAGATGTGAAAAGGTAAACTTGAATAATCTACTGGTAATATAAATAAATATGGTAGATGTGAAAAGGTAAACTTGAATAATCTACTGGTAATATAAATAAATATGGTAGATGTGAAAATGTAAACTTGAATAATCTACTGGTAATATAAATAAATATGGTAGATGTGAAAATGTAAACTTGAATAATCTACTGGTAATATAAATAAATATGGTAGATGTGAAAATGTAAACTTGAATAATCTACTGGTAATATAAATAAATATGGTAGATGTGAAAAGGTAAACTTGAATAATCTACTGGTAATATAAATAAATATGGTAGATGTGAAAAGGTAAACTTGAATAATCTACTGGTAATATAAATAAATATGGTAGATGTGAAAAGGTAAACTTGAATAATCTACTGGTAATATAAATAAATATGGTAGATGTGAAAAGGTAAACTTGAATAATCTACTGGTAATATAAATAAATATGGTAGATGTGAAAGGTAAACTTGAATAATCTACTGGTAATATAAATAAATATGGTAGATGTGAAAAGGTAAACTTGAATAATCTACTGGTAATATAAATAAATATGGTAGATGTGAAAAGGTAAACTTGAATAATCTACTGGTAATATAAATAAATATGGTAGATGTGAAAAGGTAAACTTGAATAATCTACTGGTAATATAAATAAATATGGTAGATGTGAAAAGGTAAACTTGAATAATCTACTGGTAATATAAATAAATATGGTAGATGTGAAAAGGTAAACTTGAATAATCTACTGGTAATATAAATAAATATGGTAGATGTGAAAAGGTAAACTTGAATAATCTACTGGTAATATAAATAAATATGGTAGATGTGAAAAGGTAAACTTGAATAATCTACTGGTAATATAAATAAATATGGTAGATGTGAAAAGGTAAACTTGAATAATCTACTGGTAATATAAATAAATATGGTAGATGTGAAAAGGTAAACTTGAATAATCTACTGGTAATATAAATAAATATGGTAGATGTGAAAAGGTAAACTTGAATAATCTACTGGTAATATAAATAAATATGGTAGATGTGAAAAGGTAAACTTGAATAATCTACTGGTAATATAAATAAATATGGTAGATGTGAAAAGGTAAACTTGAATAATCTACTGGTAATATAAATAAATATGGTAGATGTGAAAAGGTAAACTTGAATAATCTACTGGTAATATAAATAAATATGGTAGATGTGAAAAGGTAAACTTGAATAATCTACTGGTAATATAAATAAATATGGTAGATGTGAAAAGGTAAACTTGAATAATCTACTGGTAATATAAATAAATATGGTAGATGTGAAAAGGTAAACTTGAATAATCTACTGGTAATATAAATAAATATGGTAGATGTGAAAAGGTAAACTTGAATAATCTACTGGTAATATAAATAAATATGGTAGATGTGAAAAGGTAAACTTGAATAATCTACTGGTAATATAAATAAATATGGTAGATGTGAAAAGGTAAACTTGAATAATCTACTGGTAATATAAATAAATATGGTAGATGTGAAAGAAGGAAGCCAGACCTGCAGAATGTAGTCCAGCAAAAGTGCGTAGTTAGATGGTTGTCATTATATTCTTAATAAGGAATAAATTAAAACGTTATGTTTGAAGATGAAGTTTGAATCTTGATAAGAATATTAAAGCACGAAAGTCAAAGCATAAAGAACAGTTTCAGCTAACATAAGAGTCATATTTATAGCTTTGTAGGTTTGCACCAAGGTTGGAGCTAGAGACCCACCAAGGTTATCCACATCAGTCTTGGACACTGGAAATCTTTCTGTCCGAGTCATCTAAACTTCAGCAGTGAGAGGACCATCAAAAGATAAGGAATGGTCAACATGAATGCCCAAATTCCTTACAATACTGCTGGCCAGTGGGTGTTTTTAACTGTATGGTATGATGTGGAAATATTTGATTTACCAGAATTAACTATATTACATATTTTCACTTTTAGTTTGAGATGCATGGCGATTGGTGCAAGGAAAAGTATGAATTTACTGGTACAAATAGAGTCGTAAAGATTAAAGGGTTTCAGGAAGCACTTAGAGCAGTTATTAGTTCAGCTGATCAGCTTTCAGGAGCATGTCAGAAATGGAATAGAAGCTCCATTTTGAAACAAATAGCATCAGACTGCTAATGAAGCTCATGCCAGAGATATTTATCGTTAAGTATCTCTACAGCCTTTCAAGTTGTACAAAGTGCTTAGAGAAGCACATTTCAAAGGTGATATTCAATAATACATTAGAAGGGAGGAGAAAAGGGGTACATGGACACCCTAAACATTGAAGAATTACCATGTCAGATAAGCTGTGCAAGCCAGGAAGACATTCTGTCCACAGATGAAACAGAGTGGTTGATGGAAACTCGTGGCAGGCCTCTACTAATTTGGTTTTGCTTTAAGAGGAGAGCCAATGGTGAGCAGATAAATGGAAAGAAATATTACTGAAGGACCTTGGTGGAATGAACTGGAAGAAAGAATTGACAGTAGAAAGGAATTACTGTGTTGTGAAAGTAGCAATGGAATGGTGCCTACCAATGCAGAACAAGATGAAATACACATACTGAAAAATTGCCAAATGAATTTGGTTTGTTTTTATTTTGTGTGTTCATAGTGTTTTATTCTTGGTTTGCTTGCTATGGGTTATAAGTCTCTCTTTTTAACATTTATGCTGTTAATATTTGATTAAGATAAGATGGAAAAATGACTTAGCATTGTATAAAATTTATATTTAAGCAATCATGGAAATAAATGATTTTGATTACAGTTACAATTAAGAAAGGTAAAGAAGGTGCTCAAGTCAGTACAGTCTTTAAAGACAGGTGTATCTGGTGATTCTTTGTAGGACTGGATTATACATGCAGATTTATATTTGCTGATCTTATGATGTAAATAAATGATGGCTTATATAAAAATAAAAAAGAGGTTAGTGTGTACATGTTGACCACATTATATACTGCCTTGTTGGTGCATAGAACACTTGTAAGGCATTCTAATGAAGGTGCACAGTCAGATACTCAAAATACTCTCTGGTGATAAGGATGGGGGATGAACTTTACCCTTTTTATACCAGTCTTTCCCTACGGCTATATATCCTTCATAACACGTTATCATTTCATCAACATCCTAACATAACAAAACTTTACTTTCAAATGATTCATTTCCAAAGCTAACAAACTTAAACAAAATGTCATGTATACTAAAGACTGGAAAGGTTTCTGCCGCACAACAGAATGTTTACTTAAAAGAAAAAAAAAAAAGATGTTGCTTAGCAATATATTCAGGCTATAGGCAATGGCTCAATTCCTGGGTATCTATTTAATGACTTAACAATGGTCATTAAAAAGTGGTTTGTGTACTGGTTTACCTAAGCTACAGAACAGTCCTTGGCTGTCCAATAGCTCTTCACAATTGCTTGAGAGCCAACTCAGTGAAGGAAGATGGCACCACTGCTAATGACCAAAACAAGTATGCCATTGTCACCACTGTGACATCCAAATGAAAGATGCCCCAAAGTGTCACATCAAGAGGCTGGCAGTAATGAGGTGTGAATTTTACTACTACTAACCAAGGGCAAAATTAATACCAAGAAAAGTACAAACATATTTTATTGATTAATTCACAAAATACAACTTAGCCCAATGACTACAAAATGAATATGTATTGCTTTCTTGAATCAAGTCTTTCTAACATCCACACTCAAATTAGACAACACACAAGCAACTTACAGACTTGAGCATTTGACCAATCACCCACCAGCTCCCTTCTTCACTGCTCTCTCTGCGAAGCAGTGCCTTTCAGTTCACTTTTATGCAGAGTAATTACCTATCATAGAAAGTAATATAGTTCACAGACACACTTCTCATGGAAAGGTTGGAGGAATTTTCCAATCCACCACAGTAGAATTGCCATCACTCCAGATTAAGGCCAGAAACTAGCAATTACTGGTTACTTTTATTAATGACACCAAACATGAAATCATGCATAGCAATTTATTTTATTGGCAGTAAGACTAAGCAGTCTAAGGAAAAATGTATGCTACAAAGCTCAGTAAATAGTATAAATAATAGAATACCATCACCTCAGATAAATCAGAATGCATAAATATATTAAAAATAAATAATGGATGTCAGCTATAAGAGCTTGAATGTTTAAAAAAAATAAAGAAAGCAGTGCAAATACATATTTAGATATAAATAGATTGGCACACACAGAGAAATTAAATAAAAGGGAACAGAAACATGAAAGAATGCATGCAGGGAAAAATAAAAAAAAAAAAAAAGACTATGCTCCAGATACCAAAGATCCCTGATTTAATATGGCAAAAGTACTCTCCCCGATTATTTCTCATGGCAGAAATACAGTCTCAACTGTCATAGGTTAGATAAATAACTATCACTCACAGACT
The DNA here is from genome assembly GCF_019279795.1 of Protopterus annectens. Classification (NCBI taxonomy): domain Eukaryota; kingdom Metazoa; phylum Chordata; order Ceratodontiformes; family Protopteridae; genus Protopterus; species Protopterus annectens. Next base: position 221,400,468 of record NC_056743.1, read on the forward strand.
GGCCAATCACAAAGAAGACAGCACTGTCTCCTATAATAGCAAAGCACATAGTTATATGCAACATTTTCCTCCCCAGCTCCCAATCTTCATGCAAGACATCATCTTTCAGTTATTGGTCTCAGAAACAGTTAGACCCCTAGAATTATTTCTTATACAATTGTTCCTCAGTATCTAAAGCTTAATCATCTCAGTACTACCAAGTAATTACCAATCCATATGCATGTCTAAATTTCTTCCCTTGGTCCTATTTTGGTGCATGTTAGTGATATGCAAGCCATTAAGTTCACTGGAGACTACAGCAATTGCAACTCAAATAAAAGACAGCTCCTGATCTTGCAGTTCTCTCTTAATGAAGATGAGGCAGTAATTGGACAATGCCTGTAGGACTAAGCAGGCTTGAACTTATGGACGAGATCTCTTACACTAAAGTACCAGCCTTGAATGCAAAGGCTTAACAGGTACACAGGGAGGGTAGGAGGGAGTGACTAGCTCAGGAGGATCAGTATAATACAAAGGGTGAAGTTAGGCTCATGGAGTTCAGATTAGTCAGTTTTACAGATGTGGGTAGAGCTTCCAGGAAAGTTTGTTTTATATACGTCTTTGCCACCATTAAGAAAATGGGGACACACCAGAGTTGTTTAATGTTCTCATGACCAGCTCTTGTACACTCCTTATGAATGGTTTAATTTGTCCTTTGCACATATACCATGTAATCTGTGAATAAGATTGCAGCCTTTTCATTTCTCTCAGCCAACTGCAACACAACAGACTTCTCCTCAGGCCATAAAATTGCCTAGCTCTTATCAGCTTAGCACTATTCCTCAAATAGAAATTTGCACCCTAGAGAAGATTCACTAATCACTAACCAAATCAGCTAAAGCTGCAAGTGACCATCTACACTCAAATTATGTAGCTCAATAGGTCTACCACACACACTAGAAATCCCACTTCCCTGACATTCATACAACAGAGATGTCAAAGCCAAAAACTCAGAAGACCAACCGCTCAGAACACCTACTTGCAACTCCAAGTAACTGCTTGGCCAAACAAAAAAGAAAAAAAAAATAAAACCAAAGCAAATTTAACCCACCCACATCCCCCCTAACTAAAATATACCAACTCTTGAGATCGCACTACCCCAGAGGTAAGGGGCAAAGTGCAACATAGTGGCCAAGCAGTTACTTACCTGTAGTTGAAAGTCAGTCTTCTGAGTTTTCAGCTTTGTCGTCTCAGTTATATGAATGTCGGGTAAGTGGGATTTCAGGTTTGTGAAGTAGACCCAGCTGAACTATGGAACCACATGCCACTACCACTGAAGTCCATTCTGAATGCACACACTTAAAAATACAACTCCTCAAATCAATTGATCTGCTCCTTTATATATGTTATCTTCAGCTTGCAGTGTCATCAAACCTTTTCTCTTCATTTCAGATTCCTATGTCCCATAACATGTATTCATCAATACCAGAATAGTTTTAGTAGCATCCCCCTGCCATAAACGTGTGTGACACTGCTAATCCCCCGCCACTGTACTTCGGATAGAACATTTAGGACAACTATATCTGAAATAATCACTGAGAAAATATTAGTGTGTGCTTATCATGGATGGCCAGAGGGCTACTTTGCCTGTTTTCCAGATTCCAGTGCCTATATAAAGGCATCATATTTGTATAAGGCTTGGCATCATGGCACAATAGTTAGCAGTGCCCTGTACTGAAGCAGGCACTTAAAACTGAAATGTTCCCTATAATACTAAATTCTGAAACTTTTTCAGTACTTCGTTCCACAGACAACTTGCGTCTGTATTGAAGACGATGGACCCAGAGTTCAGTCTTAAAACAGTCTGGATTCTTACCCAGGTTAAGGTTAGCCTGGTATAAACTCATTTTATACCATTCCATTGTAGGTCACATAAGGATCTGTAACCATGGATATGCACTTTCATTCTAACTCAGCAGCCTGTTTGATTGATACGGGTGCCCTGAGGTAATGTAGTAATTGTCCTCCGTTTACTGACAATTCAATTGACAATGACTGTATAGAAGATTATTTTTGATGGGCAATATTTGAAACTGAAAATGTGTGAATGGTTTGTTTTCATTTATAAAAAATGTAAGTGATGATTCAATAAAGACTTTTTTTTTTAAACAAAAAAAAGTCCTCAAGGCTGGTCAAATAGTACGATTCACTTCAGCTTCTACACATGCAAATTCCAATACCGTATCCTTGTAGCCACAAATCCCTTTCTATGACCCAGAAAACCCATAATGAATTCTGAAACGCACAAGAGACACTCCTGATTCAACCCAACACCATATTCAAGGAGGGTTTAAACTATCCCACTATAAAATGGGAGTCAAACATGACCCCAAACATGCAGGCCTAAAGATTCCTGGACTTTGTAAACAAAAACACCCTGGATCAGCCAATCCATTTGTCCACTAAGAGTGGACAGACCCTTCACCTGATCTTCAGAAATATGTGAGGATTTAAATTGCCCCCATGTAACATACTGTAACATCCTGAGAGATTAGATTGGAACACAGTGCAGTCTAATGACTCCTCCTGCTAACCCTGGAACTTTTAGGAATTATTCTATGTCAAACATCTATCAACTGACACCCTAGCAAAATTTCAAGCCAACCCCCAAAAGCCTGAGAAATCACTCCCTCTGAAGGAATTGTTCACTGAAACTTTACAATCGTGATATTGACTGTATAGAAACATCTATACCTATATGGAATAAGCACAGGACAAACTCATAAAAAACAAGCCATAGGATCATAGGAGGTTACTAGGCTATAGGCCCTGAGGCCCTTATAAGCCTAGTCAAGAGTTTAGCCTATGTTTAGGCAAATCAGCACCCAATGCCCCTGTCCAGCAAGGACATGGGTGGAATCCCAGAGGTATATTTTCTGTTTCCTATCCAGTTATCCAAGTTGCAGAAGGGGTAAAGGGGTACTCTGCTTGATTGTAACAGGGGTTCCATTCCATAGAGGAGGGAGTCTCTGGGACACAAATCTGTCCTGCCGACAAGTCTTGTTGATGTCATAGACCAGGTTGAGGCTGCACATGCAGGTTACTTGAGTGGACCTTGACTTGCGGATATGCAGCAGTCCCATCAAGTTGGAGTCCATGATCGCCTTGTATGCCAGACAGAGGTCACCTCTGAGAAGTCTGTATGTAACTGAGTAGAGGGATATGCCTTTTAGCCTGTGTATGATAGAGGATTGAGGCCCTGGGATCTCCTGGTGAGGAATCTCTGTGGCCTCTCCAGCTGCTGCATGTGCTTTGTGAGGTACATGCTAAAAGGTGCATTGTACTCAATAATAAGAAGTTATGTACCTACCATAACGTTCCATGTTAGTTGTCTTCTTCTCACCTTCTTTCTTGCTGGATGGGTTTGGAGCCGATCCTTGGCTCCAACTCTGCCTACACTATAGCTCGAGAGCTATTTTTACCAGCTCGAGGCAGCCCTATATCCCACAATACCATGCGCTAACTCCCCAGATCTCGTTGGCAGCTAACACATAGTATAGTTTTATTGCTATCAAAAAATAAGCCTTTATATAAAGATATGGTCTTCCTGCTGGTAATACTCATGATACAGATAACCCTGGATAACTATGTATCATGAAAGAGAAGCACTCAGAGACCTTCAAGTCTGTCCAGGCTAGGGGGCAGGAGGGAGGGACGCAAGAAAGAAGGGGAGAAGACAACTAACATGGAACGTTATGGTAGGTACATAACTTCTTAATTTTAAGTTGTCATTCTCACCTTCATTCTTGCTGTTTGGGACAGCTTCCCTAGCACCTTGGTCCTGGGTGGTTCAACGGAACAGACTCCTGAGTATGGTGGAACCAAAGTCAGCTCTATTTCTGGAGGCTATATCAAGTTTGTAATAGGTAATAAAAGTATGTTGAGAAGCCCATGTAGCAGCTGCACAAATGGCATCTAATGGTAAACTTGCTTGAAAGGCTGTTGAGGTTGCTAGTGCCCTGGTTGAATGAGCCTTAGGTCTTGAAGGATGTTGTTTCTGTCTCAACTCGTAGACAAAGGTAATGATGGATGCTAACCATCTGGAAAGAGTTACTTTTGATACCGGAAGTTCTTTCTTTCCTTCAGCATAAGAGAGGAAGAGTTATTCTGACTTTCTGAATTGTTTTGTCCTGTCTAGATAATACCGCAGTTGACGATGACCATCCAAGGAATGTAATTTCTGTTCAGCCCTGTTTGAATAATTTGGGAAGAAAACAGGCAAGTCAATAGTGTGGTTCAGATTTGATTCAGACAAGACTTTTGGTAGGAAGGAAGGATTCATTCTGAGAGCTACCCTGTCTTTATGAAAAACTAAATAAGGGGGACGGACAGACAAGTCCTGAAGTTCCGACACCTTCTGGCAGATGTTATAGCCACCAAAAACAGAGTTTTCCAAGAGAGAAGCTTGAGGGAACAAGAAGCTGCAGGCTCAAAGGGAGGGAGAATTAATGAAGTTAACACTAAATTTAGATCCCATTGTGGAGGGGGATCCTTAAATGGGAGGTCTGAGCAAGAAGATGCCCTTGAGGAAAGCTTTACAGAGCTTATGTGACATAATATTGGTTTCCAAGAGCCCTACATGAAAGTTGGCAATGGCCGCTAGTTGTACTTTGATAGTGGCCGACGATGACCCTGAATGAAAAAGCTCCGCTAGAAAATCTAGAACTTTATGAATTAGTGCATTAAAAGGATTTAAGGACCTAGCTTCTGCCCAAAATGAAAAACGCTTCCATTTACTTGCATAAGTCTTCCTAGTATTGGACTTATGGGAGGCAAGAATGATATCACGGACAGGAAGAGAAATAAAGGGAAGCCTGGCTAAGGTTGCAAGTGGAGCAACCAAGCTGTGAGGTTGAGGGAGTGAAGAGACTGGTGCAGCTTGCCGTCAGATGAGTCAAAAGGTCTGGAAATGGTTCCAGATGCCAGGGCTGTTCCAGTAGATGACGGTGCAGGAACGGAAACCATACTTGTTGAGGCCAGTACGGGGCAATGAGGATCATTTTGGATCTCAATGCGGTTGCTTTCTGAATTAACTGCGGAATCAACGGAAAAGGGGGAAAAGCGTATAGAAGACCCCGAGGCCAATCGTGGACAAGAGCATCTCTGGGGGGATGGCCTGGTAGAGGGAAGAGTGTGAAGAAGTCGAGGCACTTGCTGTTTTAAGGTGTTGCGAAAAGGTCGCAGCAAGGCTGGCCCCACTTCTGGAAAATTCTCTCTGCTACCGCTTGATTTAGAGACCACTCGTGAGGCATGAGAATTGTTCTGCTCAGTCTGTCCGCTATGATGTTGGACCTCCCGGGGATGTGCGTTGCTATCAGAAACCGCTGAGAGGAGATTGCCCACTGCCAAAGTCTGAGTGCTTCTCGACATAGGGGGTAGGACTTTGTTCCGCCCTGCTTGTTTATGTACCACACTACAGACATATTGTCCATTTGAACTGCTATAGTCCCCGTGGGAAGAGAGTCCTGAAGGGCTCGCAACGATAAAAGCACTGCTCTCATCTCCAGGACATTTATGTGCAGGTGGCATTCTAATTGTTGCCATGTGCCCTGGACAGTCCTGCCCTGATAGTGCCCCCCCCACCTGATCAGGGAGGCATCCGTTGTCACCGTGGCAACTGGAGGGGGAAGAACAAAGGGTCTGCCCTGAAGAAGCTGAGGGGAGACCATCCACCAAGAGAGATGTTTTTTGCAAGTTGGGGTTATCAGAATGTAGTGAGTCATTGGGAGCCGTTGAAAGGACCACTGAGAAAAAAACATCCACTGGAGAATTCTCATGTGGAAGCAGGCTAAGGGGAGAAGGAGAATCACCGCTGCCATGAGGCCTAATGTTTTCAGTACTAACTTGACTTGAATTCTGTTGGACTGAAACAGAAGCTGAACATTCCGTCGTATGTCTGTCACTCTCGGAGGTGGTAACGTTGCAGACATTTCTGTGGTGTTTAACACGGTGCCTATGAAGTTTATACATTGACAAGGTGACAAGGAGACAAGGAGGATTATGCAAAATTTATGGAAATACCTAGTTTGTTGCAGATGCGAATGGTGTAATCCCTGGCTATGATAAGATGCTGCTTGGTGGTAGCGGTAATGAGCCAGTCGTCTAAATATGGAAATACCTGCAATCCTTTTTGTCTCAGATGAGCCATGACCACTGCCAAACATTTGGTGAACACCTGGGGGGCTGTGGTGAGACCAAAGGGCAGGGCTCTGAACTGGAAATGACTGGCTCCCAGCCGGAAGCAGAGAAACCTCCTGGAGTATCTGTGTATCTTTACATGATAGTACGCGTCCTGAAGGTCTAACGAGCACATCCAGTTGTCTCTGCCCAAGAAGGGCAGAATGGACTGCAGTGTTACAATCCGAAAATTTGTCTTCTGCACGGACTTGTTCAGTCTGCTGAGGTCCAAAATGGGTCTCCAATCTCCTGTCTTTTTTGGTACCAAAAAGAACCTGGAGTAAATTCCGGATCCTAGCTGGTCTGCTGGAACTGCCTGGATGACTCTTTTTTTCTAACAGCTTTTTTATCTCTAGCTGTGCCTGACCCCTTTGTGTGGATGGTACGTCTGGGAGGGGTCTCGGCAATTGGATCAGAGGGGAAATTAAGGGGATTTTGTAACCCTCGGATATGATCGACTGTACCCATTTGTCTTGAGAGAGGGATTTCCAGGCTTCCGGGTACAGTGATAATCTTCCCCAGACTGCCTCCGAAGATGGACAGTCGGGCAGCTTCTCAGGGATGCTGAAAGGGTTGGTCAGGGAAGGAATCCCTGGAACCCTGGTTCTGTGGACCCCCTCTGCCCCTGAGGTGGCATCTATTATTATTCTCTCCTCTGCCTCTGGGGGGAAATTCACCATGTGTGGCAGGCACGACTTCCTGTGGTTTGTGGAACCACATCTTTCCACCCTTCTGACCTTTAGGGTATGGTCTAGATGGTGTGGAAAAGTGGACTCCCACGGCAGAGAGAGTCTTACCATCTTGCTCGCACCTGGTGAGGGTAGTCTTCACCTGAAGTCCAAACAACTCTGAACCATCAAAGGGGGTGTTGGTGAAGGATGCCTTGAAGGGATCAGCAAAATTACAGAGTCGCATCCAGGCGTGACGTCTCAATGCAACACCTGTGCCTGCGGCCCTACTCGCTCCATCGGCTGCATAAGAGATAAGCCGCATGGAGGAGTTGGCAATGGAATTCAGGGTAGCCAGCTGGGAGTTAATCTTGTCCTGATACACCGCAGCAGAAGGATCCTGTATGGTTTCACCCAGTTCTTTGAGCAAATCTCTCTGAAGGCGGGTGAAATGACAAATAGTTCAGCGACCGCATGGAAAAGGTCACTGAAGCAAATGTCCGCTTACCGTACTGGTCCATAGTCCTAGAGTCTTTGTTAGGAGGATGAACAGGTACAGAAGGATCAGCTAATTCCTTCTTAGTGGTGGCTGCTACCACCATAGCATCTACCGAGACACCCTTGGTCAGAAATGATTTGTCTACTGGAGCAGAAATAAATTTAGAAGGCCTCCTAGGGGTAAGTTCCATCGAGTCAGGAGCTGCCCATGCCTTTCTGGCCACTACTTCCATCAGTGGGTCGAAATGAGGGGACACCCAGGAGGTGGAAGGGTGAGACCCAAAAGCGTCAAGGTAAACCGACACATCCTCGGAGGGTTTGAGGGTGGACCAATTCCCCCTCTGTTTTCGGATCTCTAGGATATCTGAAAAGGAGACATCCTCAGAGGGGGATCTCGGGCAACCCTCTGACTCCTCCAAGTCGGTGTCCGAAGTGAGAGACTCGGGGACTCCACGTGCTTCCTCTTGCACTTTGTTTTCCTAGGGGGTTCCCCTGAAACTTCAGGGGAGGCCTCGGACGAGGAAGAGACACCCAAAGTGGGTACCCTGCACTTTGGATCTCTGCTATCAGTTTCAAGAGGATGACCAGAGACCGGAACAGGCACTGTAGAGGGAGGAGCTGAAGGAACCAACCTTGGAGTGGACACGGGATCCAGCATGCTCCTCATCACCTCAAAGGCTCCCCTATCAAGCAACGAAGACAACCCTGGCTCAGAGGATACCAGGACCACTCCCGGCACCGACAGAGAAGGCTCCAAGAATGATGTCGGGGCTGAGCTAACCAGAGCCAACGCTCCGAGAATGGGGTCGGACAAGGTTCCGATGCCACTCGCCCCCTCGGAGCCGACGATGGTGTCTCGGCGCCCGGACCTCTCTACGGATTGCACCAATGAAGAGGTTGGAGCCAACGATGGAGCCGAAGGTGGTAGTATCGGCTCCAACATGGGCAAGGTCCCAGTTCTGACAAACTCCGGCTCCGAACTCAACTGAAGAGTCGGAGGAGGAATCGAAAGTGGTACCGAGGGAGCCACAGTCTGATGAGATGGGCTCTGGATTATTTGGGCCAGTGCATGGGACTTGAGGAGTCTACTGACCACCCTCTCAATATCATGGTCGGACAGCCTGGAAGAATGAGTCCTATGACTCCGCTCCGACAGTAAGGGCGATGCCGAAGCCGATGTCGGAGCACTTTCGGTTCTGCCAGCCATCGACTCAGAAGCTGGAGCCAAAGGTTTGGCGGGCTTGGGTGACTTTCCCAAGCCAGACTTAGATGGGAAGTCATCGGGCTTCAATAAGCCCCTCAAAATCAACTTATTACGGCGCTCCTGCAGGACTCGAACTAAATCCGTGACACACTGAACAGGAGTCCTGCAGGTGCAAGGGTCCTAAACAATAAACACAAGAAGTGTGACCGTCTGTCAGAGACATCTTCTGACAGCACGAGTCACACTTCTTGAATCCTGAAATCTTAGTGTCTTTAGACATTATGATGGACACTAAGAGTCAACACAGTCAGCACTCACAACTCACACTCAAACTCTAAGAGAAGGGGAGAAGTTAAAGGACTGACTCACACACACACTAAAAAACAGAACTATAGGAAAAACTATAAAAATCTAAGGCCCGAAGGCCCGTCTATAAGTTTGACTAAAAAAAGGGGGGGGGGGCTTAATAAGATTTAAGGATTAGGTAATACAGTGGGGAATATAATTAGATAGGGAAATCTAAAGTTATACCTAAAAAACTACACAAAACGTTCTTAACTGACCTGAGCCCGTAACAACGCAACCTCGCAGCGAAGTGGCAAACGAGATCTGGGGAGTTAGCGCATGGTATTGTGGGATATAGGGCTGCCTTGAGCCAGTAAAAATAGCTCTTGAGCTATAGTATAGGCTGAGTCGGAGCCGAGGATCGGCTCCGAACCCATCCAGCAAGAATGAAGGCGAGAATGACAACTTAACATTGGGCCTTATAAGGGAAGAATACAGGGATGTTATGACCTCCATGCCCCTGGATGCGATACCCTTACTTATTAGGTGGGCCATGTAGAAGGCTTTCCGCGCCATGGTAGCAACACAGTGGTCAAAAGTCAGGCTGCTGTCAACCTGGGTGCCCAAATCCCTCACGACTGATTGAGTGATTTGGAGGGACTTCACTCTCCCCAAAGGGGATGATGATGCATTTTTTGGTATTCAGCTTGAGGCCATGTGTCTGGCACCAGTCATTTGTCTGAGTGAGACCCTCTTGGAGGATGTCCATATCACTAGGGGATGTGATGACAGCACCCAGCTTGTAGTCATCTGCAAACTTGGCCATCCATAGCTTGGCCTGCATCTCAGAAAAATATATCCCAAATAACAGATAGAGATAGAGATAATAGAGATAGAGATAGAGATAGAGATAATAGAGATAGAGATAATAGAGATAGAGATAATAGAGATAATAGAGATAGAGATAATAGAGATAATAGAGACAGAGATAGAGAGTTTATATTATGCCCGAGTGGGAAATAGTTTCAAAGGCTTTGGCCAGGTCAGCGTAGGTGGTCTGCACAGTCTTCCCCTTGTCCATGGCTTTGGTGACCGTCTCAAAGAAGTCAACCAAAATTAGCAGACATAACCTCCCGTTGATGCCAAACTGTGTGGGATCAAGTGTTTGGAGGTTGCCAATGCCCTTTTTAATGAGGTCCAGGATAATCTATTCCATGACCTTGCAGATCAGGCTAGTTAGGCTGATGGGTCTATAATTTCCCGGATCAGTGGATGTTCCACTTTTGTGTAATGGGATGACAGTGGCTGTCCTTCACTCAGCTGGGATGAAGCCAGTACTCAGGCTTTGGATAAATAGGGTGCCTAATGGTGCTGCAAGTTTCTTCCCGAGTTCACGTAGGATGCAACCTGGGATGTTATTGGGTCCCATAGAGGCTATTTTTTTTTTGCCTTTGAGAGAGCAGCGATGACCTGTTCCCTAGATACAAGAGGAAGGGGGCAGGTAATGGGGATGTCTGATTTACTGATGGGGGGAATAGAAGGGTAAAGTTTCCCCTGAATCTGTCAGCCAGCAAGTTTGCTATATCTACTGCATTTGTATATGTGGTGCCCTCGACCACCAGTTCTAAACGGATCTGGGTGCTTCCTTTGAGGTTGCGGACATATTCCTGTTGGAATGCCAACATCAATAGACTGTAAATAAAAAATTATATATGTATATATATATATATATATATATATATATATATATATATATATATATATAAGACAAAAATTAGCAAGTACAATGCCCAGCAATGTAAAAACTCCCACATTGATCTAAAGCAGCAACTCAGGAGGCTAATCAATTTAACCAAAGCCAAATTTCAGGCAAGAATAGCCTTACAGACCATAGAAAATCACAAGGTATTCTTCAGATATGCCCACAACTGTAAAGGTAATACACAGCAATTTGCTAAAGGAATTGTAAATGGAGTCACCTATACCGAGTTGGAAGATATAGCAAATCTGTGGTTTAATAAATTTAGCTCAATGTCACCCTCTCTCTGCTGCAGACATCCCTCAGGAAATTCCCATAACCATAAAACTCTTAGTATAAAATAAGTCTGCAATGCACTTTCCAAGGCTAATGGCAATGGATTGATGGGTCACTGATAATATCTCAGGGTGTGTCCTTAATAACTTGAAACTTGGCCTATCAGAACCACTAGAATCACTATTTAACCAGAGTCTCCAGATGGGCTTTGTGTCAAATGAATGGAAGACTGCAACTCTCATTCATCTGCACAAGGGGGAGACATCTATGGACCAGGGTAATTACAGTCCCCCAAGTCTGACTGGTCTTGTATGCAAAGCCATAAAATGAATTATGGAAATGATAAACAATGATAAAGGAAACCTTCAAACACTGGATCCAACCCTGTTTGGTTTCCTCAAGGGCAGGTTATACTTACTCAGAAGCAATGGATTAGGATAAAAACAGTAAATACTGCCTACAACGTGGAAAAAGTACTTCACATAAAATCCCACTAGGGTATTGCAGACAGACTAACAAAATTAGGTATAAACCCTTATATTATCTACTGGATAGCCAATGTGCTCATAGGTAGGTCCCAAGAAGTTGATAAAGAGGGTGTACCTCCTCAAAGAGGCCAGTCACTAGTGAGTCACTCAAGGGTCTGCACTGGGGCTGCTTCTTTTTGGGAACTACTTTTCCAGTTTCAAGGCTAATGTCATAGGGGTCTGGCTGACAAATTTTGGACACAACTGCAAACTAGGTGCAGTCATATTATCCCCCAAAAACACAAAATACCCTCCAAGATGGCCAAACTAATAACCGGTGCCAGAGCAAATGGACTAAAACTCAAATACCAAGAAATGATTAATAGTATTCCTTTGGGAAGACAGCTGTAACTGGAAATACCACATTGATAACATACCCCTTTACAGTCAGCCTAGTGGTCAGGGAAATGGGAATACATGTAGCCAGTAACCTGGCCTCTGACCATTATGTGTCTACAGTGGTAAGGAAATCATTCTGTATTGCACACCTTATAAGCAACAGTATGGCATCTAGGTTCAAGTAGGTCAGAAATCTGTTGTATTCAGCCCTCATCAGACCAGAGTACAACATCCCCTTTAATATATACCTGACCAAGCATGCACAACTGGAATGATCGCAGGGGTTTCTCACAAAAAGCTCTATTCCTGTATTCATTCGCATACAGACTGCTGAGAAGCGATCAATGCTTGTCATACAAATCATCCTCCGATACTGTTCTGATGCACCTGTTCTGCTTCTGCAAAATGAAGAGTATCAGGATTACTGATCTAGGGACCTAAATCTCATCTGTAACATAAATAGGACATGTTGAGGGGACAGATGTGTATCAAACCCCCACCTCTATGAACATGCTTCCCATTCACGTGAAGCAGAGCTCTTCCCTTAAACAGTTAAAGTTTAACTTAGTCCAATGGATGAGGAATCAGAAGTTTAGCCCTGATTTGGAAGCCATGTCTGTACTAGACAGAGGCAGCTGTAAAGCTTGGCTACCCAATCTCAAGCCCACACACAACCATAAAAATGACCCTATAGTTTAAAAACTGGTCAGAGATTGGGGAAGCATGGTTAGGCTTAAAAAGGTCTGCTGTGGCCGTTATCCTAGTAAACCACCTATGAACTATTGAACTAACTTTCTAGCATTAGCCTGCTGTAACAACCCTGTGACTTTGCTGACTAACCTGTAGGAACAGCTGGAAGAAAATTCAAACATACTGCATACTTAAAATACAGACTTTTTAACATTTTATAAATTCATGCTACTACACAAGGTTTAGTACACTCAAGAGGCAGAGATATTATAGGGTGGATTGTGATAAATGATTTGTTTCACTGGGAAAAAAGCCTGGAAATTGCATACCAGAAACTCCTGAACTAAAAACAGTTCTAGTACACTTTTGCAAAAAACATCTCCCACACAACCTACCTGCTTAAATAATTTGTTTGCACAAATAAAATCTTTGTTATTAAATAACATTTTTTCTGTTCAAGAAATTGCTCAAGGAGGTAAAGTTATTCTTAATTGTCAACTCAAGCTCCTTTCAGCTGTATATGTAGGATACATGGAATCTGGATTCTACAATAGTGTACCTTTAGGTTCAGGCTTTACTCTTTCTTGAAGTATTATGCTAAAACCAGTATAATTAAGATTTAAGTTACTTTCAAAACTAAAACACTAACATAAATGCCACCATTAGCAGAGGTTGATTTTGTGCAGAGCACGACCATATAGCATATATAAAATTTAGTACTGCAAGAACTATAGATTATTATTCAGGAGCTAGAAATGATAATTTTCTTTGGAATTAACCTTGCCTTTTCCCTTGTAAACTAAGACAACTGTTCAAGTTTTCCCAAGTAATAAATACTACTATGTTACTTAGGGAACTGAGAAAGAAAAAGAAATCAGACAAGAGTCTCTGTCTTTCAAAAATATATATTTATATATTACAGTGTTATTAAACATATACATTTAATCAGTTATAAACAAAGGATTCTGGAATGGAAGAGTAAGAGCCTGATAGTGGTTGACTGGTGGCGGCATGGTTACCTTATATTCTGGGCAGAAGGGGTACAGCTAATAAATCTGTACCAGCCTTTTTCCAGGAGTGAGTGAGTGTGTGAATCAAATTCCCAGGTGTGGGTGTGTCAGCTACTTGGAAATGGGACACAGTGCTCCAAAGCGAATCTTATTTGGTATATGTAGAGACAGAGTCAGGTCCCAGGTCTGGAGCAGGTTCCTTGTGTGTTCTTGGCTGGGAAATTGTGCTTGATGCAGAGAGTTGTATCTGAAAATACTGTGTAAATTCATTCCTGTTTTATTGACCATCTCTCACTGGTGACGGTGGTGAAGAGTGGTGAGGATTGAGACTCCTTGATTACTGGCCCAATTACTTGCCTGGGGTAGAGAGGCCGACACAAGAAGGATTCCAACTCCTAAGGCTGTTATGTTCAAAAGCTACTGTATACCCTACCTCTTTAATGGGTTCACCTTATAAAAAATATACAGCTGAAGTTCAGGGGTATTCTCAACTCAACAATAATTATGGTGGTGAACGCCCTTTAGAGACTCCCCCTTTAAGGAGATCAGAATGGTTGAGGAACCAGAGGGGTGGGATACTAGTTACCACCAGTTATGGCTGGCAACATTATCAGCCCCCTCAGAAAGGGAGAGGAGAGGAGGGATCAACATTTTTTCACAGGAGGGGGAGAGACTGAATGTTACCTTGGAGCCTGATGAACTTTGTGTTTTTATTTATAAATTTCTTTGAGGGACTTTAAGATTTTTAATTTGAGTCAGACACTGGTTAATTTGGAATGGGATGATTTACTAGAAAAAGGCCTCAACTTTGTACTGGCTGGGAAAGCTAATATGATAAACACCATTGTTCAGTTAAAATTGTTTATTAGAAAACTAAACCATTAGAAAACTGAACCTAGGCTGTTTTTTTTTAAGACAACAGTGCTGAAAATATGGCAAGTGGGCCTAGTTTAAAAAGACCTAGTACCTTTAACCCTCCTTTTGTGGTTTTCAACCGTCGATCTTATAATATAGACCCTTCAAATCAGTCACAATCTAGGGATGAATCCTAATGCTTCCATTTGCAGGTTTTCTTTCCACATACCTGTTATTAGTGAATATCTGATTAAGGGTCTGAATCAAACTGGAAACTCAAAGTACTTCTCCAAGACATTTGGAAGCCAGTTGTCCCCATTAACAAGTAGGAGTGGATTCCAGAGCAGAATATGGTTGTGGTTGGGTCGGATTCGAATAGGATTGTAGTACCTCTTCTCTCAACCAAGAAGAAACCCATTGGAAGGCCTCAAAGACCATGGGAAGGGATAGGAGCTGAAGTAGCCTCTCAAAGCTGGAACAAAGAGAGATCCTGAAGCTCCAACCCCTTCACAGCTCCAATGTTGACATCAAAGCACAGCTATTAATAGTTGATACTCGAGTAATGCTTCTCACTGAACACTGACCCCCAAAGCTTGATTCTTGACTCTTATCTCAATCCAAAAGGTTTGGAGTTGAGAGAGAGACTGGGTCATTGTGTGAGTTGGAAGTGGAAGGCACCATCAGTGTCAATGTAGGAGTATATATACACATTATATATATATATATATATATATATATATATATATATATATATATATATACACATACATACACACACACACACACACATACATATTATATATATATATATATATATATATATATATATATATATATATATATTTATATACACATATACATATATATACATACACACACACACATATAATAGGTCACTGATATCATCACAGTCTGCTTTTATGTCTGCAACAACCTGAAAGGAGGTAATACCATCTAGGGCAAAGCCTGCAGTGTGATATGGCAAAGTGTGAAGTCAAACAATGATAATTTTAAAGTGGTGAAACATACTGCTGTCTTTCACAATTCCTCTATCCATTTCCAGGTATATGTTTGCACCTGGAATTTGGACAGTCTGCCTCTTTCTAAAAGGCATCCCTGTATAGTCAGTGAAAATGCAGACCTACGGACACATTTCCATTTTAGTAACATTTCTAAAGGCAGCTATATGTATGGAAATCATCAACATACATGTCAAGAGTTATGTCATGTTGTTTTGCCTTGGGCTTGATGTGCTGCATACACTAAGCCACTTACAAATGCTGTTAGATAAAGTGTCAGTCCGAATTTTCCAGTGTTGGTTACTTAATCATGGTATATTAAAGCTCACCATACTTGGGGGTGGGGGGCATAAGTGCAATTGGCGAGTACCAACTGTTGACACGTCTAGGAAAATAGACAGCTGTATGGAACAATGGGTTACAAGTTTTCCTAGTTAGAATCTACACTCTGCATCACTCAACACCCAGACTTTGATGCAAAATTCTGCATGAAGACGTTTTCACATCTTGTAGATACATCCATGAATACTTGGAATTTGAAAAAATAGTAGGAGGTGACTGGTCAGTACATCTGCCGGCCTCATTTGACATGTTTTTGCATGGTGCAGTGCTAGGATGCTATATTTTGTTCTTGAAACAATTTCTTATTTTTGTCTGACACTCCTCATCTCTTTCCTGCACACTGTGCTAGCAAACTGTGCAAAAGTACTTTATCTCAACAATTTTTAGGATGTCAAGAAATGAGAGAACCAATTGAGTCAAGGTGTTAGCATGGAATGGTTCCTGTTGTCCTAATGTGGTTTGTCCTAATGTGGTTTTCCTACTATATTCTCTTTACAGAGGTTACTGAAATGTATATAGTCATTTTGTGCACTGCATTTGGCATCATCTTCTGAGAAACAGCTGGTCCGTCTAGGACTCTGTCAAGGCCAAAAGATATGAAGAAAGTAATTCAGGAGACACTGAATTTCTTCCCCAGAGTACTAAAAGTATTTATTTTGATATAAATATATAAAATAAATATTTCTAGTGTGTTGACATAGGAACAATGCTAGGCAAAGTGAATATTGGAACCAGAAGATGCTTAGCCATACATACTTTAAGTATGTTTACTTGATAACCCTGCTGTTAATTTGGGTCTGCCTATCCATCGTTAAGAGAACACTTGCAATACTTTGTTTTACATGTAGTGGTAACCAATTCCATAGACCAAAAATAGTCAATTAGGGCACTATCCCTCAGGTGGAGTCTTGTTTGTGGGTGCAAGTCCCTAGTATGGATGTTTTTGTTGAGCTACTGTTTTTGAATAGAAACAGGTCGTCAAATAGGATTAGATCTTTCATGGCTCAAAAAAGCAAGACATAGGTCACCTCAGATCAGCTTTTAGGATACCAAGTACAAATAGAGCTCTGCTAATTTATCTGTATAGTTAAAGGATTTAAGACCATTAATTTTCTTAATTAAAAAACATTTTTTTCCAATTAGAACTATATCTTGATTTATACATGCCAAAAGAAACATTGTGTATTTGATGCTGGGCCTCATAATAGAAGAGTACACTTTGGGAATGACTTTGCTGGATTTTGAAGTTAACTAATTTCAGGGGATGAGACCAAGTGGAGTGGGGTCTAGATCAGTTAAGTTGCCTAGGTCTGGGAGCTGCTGGAGGTTAAGAGTCCCTTAATTAGCCTGGAATGTAGACGGGACACCCTCATGTTGAGGAGTTCTCCAGGCATGATGCACAAACCTTGGGGATAGTTTGAGGCCGAATGTTAGAATTTCAACTAGAGGGATAGTAGAGGATATATGTCTGCTATTATATTTGCTATATCTTTGTGATCAGAATATGTGCATCATAGATAAACTCACTCCATCATTTGACATCAAGAAATGCCCAGACATTATTGAAAGACAATTTGTAGTTTCTTTTGGTATCCATAGCAAACTTAAGTGCATACTCTGCTTCACATTTTCTAATTAGTACTCATAAGTTCTTGCTTGCACATTTCAGTGTTAACTTGAGGTAGAGAGATAAGGATGTCTTACAACCATTTATTATTTCCTTGATTTGGTTATGCAGTTTTTAATATTAACATCCTGCCAAAGAGGTTTACTCCTGAATTTACCGTTATATTTTGGGTGGGTGTGTGCATAAGTTTTCTATGCATCTGTTTAAGTGCTTGTAAAAATTGGAAAATGCACTCAGCAGTCCACTCCATGAGTCCATTGGTGAGGAATTGTTAAGAATTTTGCATTCAGTAAGCTGAAGTAGGCTTACTCTGGAGACATCTCTTAAGATAGTCTGGTGGAGTGCTGCCACTAGGATGGACAGGGAGTACTGGTGTTTGGCAAGATTTAACCAGGTAACTGCATGCTTGTCTGTGTCCCCCCACAGATATGTGCATGTGTGTACTTAGTTCTACTAAGATGCATGTGCATATGTCTTATTAGTACAATACACATTAGCTCAAAAATCATGCCATGCATATGTCTCTATTCAAAGATGTACCACAAAAATTACACAACCTGTAACATATTGCGGTAAAAGCTGTAGCATATTTGCTAAAAGATTGGTAAGTATTGCTGCTCTTTAATACCTTGCTCTCCTACTTGCCATTAACCATTTCTCCTTTTACAGACACCCAAAATAAGGAGTCCGGAATGCCCCCCCCCCCCCAATTCCTTACCCATCATGGATCTGCATTGTCTCCCCTTCCTTCACCTAAGAGTCCATTCATTCCATCATTTAAGGCCAGTTAACCCAGAGTTTGGCACAAGTCATAGGATTCCATTGATTCCTGCCTGAGGAGCAAATCATCATTTGTTTGCCTACTGGTGAGAGAGCCATGTGGTAAGAAGACTGCTAACATAAGGTCTCAGAGCAGCTTTCCCCAACTTCCCACTCAAGGCCCAGAAATGGAGAACCACAAAAAAAATATTCTCGGCCCATCCATGATGGCTGCCTAAATGATGGTTTCTCTTGGCTGGCTTTTGCCCTCCATGAAGAGGGAGCAAATTGATCAAACTAGCAGAGTAGGGGCCGATGTTGTCTATTCCTGCCAAATTACATTACATTTCTAGAAGAGTTATGTAGAACAGATTTTCAATTCCCAATGGCAATGTGCTTCACATTTGCAGTGGTTAAACAATTATAGGGGTCATGTGGTAACAAAAGTCAGGTCCTGTATTTTTCTTTTGGTTCTACGTCCATTACGAGCAAACATATGGAAGGCACACACAAGACACATTGTATAGTAACTCACAAATACTAGTTAACTAGAATAATCTGTAAATTAGATCAAAGTAGATGTGTAGGCTTACTCTGACCATTACACCAGATACACAGAAAATACCACAGTGAAGAACATTCTGTGCAGAAACGAATGCAACAAACCCCATGGTACATTATCCCTATGACTATACCATTCAGTGCTCCACAATGATGGAATCATATTCCTGCTATAATTTGTTTGAAATTGAGTGCAGTCATTTTAACTATTATACATTTTGTCTATATCACTAGAGTATGGAACAGTAACATGTACTGAAAGAGCAGTAGTGCGACTGGTCTCTAATACAGGTGGTTAGCAGGAGCAATGACACTTTTAAACCAGTCAGCTTCATGAAAGTTGATCATTGACTTCAGATTCTTTACAAAGAAGAAACAAACATGCTACCATTCCATGTAGTAAAGGAAGTGCGTATGCAGCTAATATACTGTTTTTGTAGTGCAGAACCACTGCTACAAATATCGGAGCTGCCACACGAGTCACATATAACATACTTAAAGATCAATCTACTTTGCAGAAAAGTGACTTCCAAAGTATTCCTTACCTTTCCAAATAGGCCCTCTTATTAGAGGATTTTGTTGTCTAAGTCCATACACGCCCAACAAAGCACTGGCACCAACTTGCTCAATAATGACACGGATGTACATGTATGATTGTACAAGAAAGCCACAGGTTCATGGGTGAAGGGTGCTTTACTGCTGTATGGTAAGGGTAATGCTTTGCACAAGGTCAGTTCCTGCTCATCTGCCCAGCAGGCTTCCACATTTCAATCTGCTCCACTATCGCTGAAGTGCTTGATCTGTAGTTTGCATTTTGATGCAGGCAAAGACTTTTGTAGCAATGGCACCACTTAGCTAGCATGTTGTAGGAGAGGATGGGCCTTCCACAGGGTGAACAGATGATCAGTAAAAAACCTGTATATGCCCTGCAACAAATGACAGTCAAAATGGTAAATTAAATTAGTTTAGGCATAGAGCCATGTTGCCTCTAGCTGGCAGTCCAAACCTGTGCATGCTTCAAACCATGCTGCACTGTAAGTTGTATATAACAAAGTGGAATTGACAGGTGCTACATACAATTTATATACATATTAAAAACACTGTTCTGTCATAAGAGTACTCCCCAACACATGAGCTAATGACAGCAGTGTACAACCATTTTGCAAATCCATACTACAGGTGTAAAAGTCACACACCATGAGTTATAGCAGCTCTAAACATAGTTTCCCTTATTTATATTGAACCAACACTCCATTTTATTTTCATTCACAGTTGTAAAATAATGCAGACTACAGGATGGCACCATTGTAATGAGTGGTGCATAAGCAGACACGTGTAGACAAAATTACAGAGCAATGCATTTCCTGAAATGAAAATGATTAGCTTACCATGACTTGTTGGAGTTTATTTCTTCTTGCAAATTACTTCATAGGAATGGTTTCTGAGATAAGGCTATACCACTTTTCTACTCTAGCCATGCAAGTCTGTGATTAGTTCAAAATTTTCTTGACACACATAGCCAAAATCCTTAAACCTACATCAAATATATTTTTGTACAGCTTTGTTGCTTTAAAGTGCTACAGAACAAATAACTTTCTATTCTATTCCCTTTTCCACTTACTCAAATTGTTTCCAAACTTACCGCGTCTCCAAGTTGTCACAGAAATGACTTACTTTTGGTTAAAAAACAAAAAGCTTCCCCTCAATGGAAGGCTTCCACTGCTGAAGTTTGGTATGAACATGCAGACACAATTTTATGTAGTTAAGACTGAGTTGGTATTGGTGTCCTCAAGGCCTGCATGCAAGAGCGACCTACAACAGTAACACAACAGATTAGGTTAGGTTTAGGCATCACCTTTACTTTTGTTATGTGGAAACGTGAGTCTCTCCTCACTAACGACCAAGTGCCACTTCACAAAACAAATACGGCTCATCCCATCATGAAGTACAGCAGAAACTCATTTATGCATTACTAGTTACACTGCCTGCATCCACAACAGGAACCACTACCAGATACTTGGCATCTTTTCACAGCAAGCTCTACATTTCTGTTTATGAATTACTGAATGATATATATATAGCAAAATCACTTCACAAACAGTACCAGAGTACTTACTTATTTTACTGATGTGGTGTAAACAATGGCTATAAGTGATGAAGACAAACATTCGCTGACATACATATTTTCACCTCTAACAAACCACATCTGCTCAGCCTGGTGCCTGTTGTTTTTACTGCATGAAGATCCCCCTGTGGTTATCATGGATATTCCAGATGTAGTTGCGCACAGATAACCATGTGACTTGTTACTACTGCTCTATTATTATTATTATATATTCCAGCTTACCAGTAGACGTGATCCATCATGGACTGTACCCAGTCTCACTGGGTCAAGCACTCCGAGGACTTCCTCAACTTTCTTCTTGACATCTACAATACATGGAGCAAACGTAAGCAACTGACAGGTGGTGGTGATTTGTAGAATTTCATCAAAGCTTACTTTCATTCATTTTGCTGAAGCTAAGGCCAATACTCTCAGATGCTCACTTAACATATACACCATCTGTATGCAGTCGCATGCTACAAATATTTCTTGAAAGCACTGTGAAAGAAAAATAAAACTGATTATCAAGTGTTCATTACAAATGTTTAAAAATATTTTTCAGGGTTTTATTCACTGATCAGGAAGGGTTATACACCCACTGAACTGTATCTTTGAAATGTAATACTTACCGCATAGCAGGTCACTCAAAAATGAAGAAAGGATGATTGTAACGCTATACAAACAGACAAGTGAAAACAAAGTGTTACACAATGGTTTCCAGCACAAAACAACATGCTTAAAGCCAGTGCTCGACTGTGAGAGGATATTCATGCCTGTATTTTTCCATGGGGCAATATCAGGCCATTGTCAGAACTGCCTACCGTAATGTGCTCATCTGACAAGAAATGAATGTGGAAAGAAGTCGTAATGTCAGGTTTGTTTTACCAGTAGGATTAGCTTCACAATTTACTCTTCTTTGTGTTCTTTTTCCTCACAGGTCACAGGGATTCTCTCTAGTCTACAAAGCACCCAGGATAATAGGACACTATAAAATACAAGGGATGCAGAAGTTAAACAAACTGAAATATCCAGAAACATTACATATACTGAAGCAAACCTAAAATGATACACACAGAGAAAACAACAGTGATAATATACTCTATAAAATCTATAACCTAATAATTTATTACTGCAAAACTGTTTTGCTTTTCAGTTTCAGATGCTAATGTGCAATATATCTAATAACTTCACATTTAAGTAAAAGCAACAGATAAAACCATAAACAATTTAAGTTTACAAAAAGTCACATATAAAAGTATTGAAACAAAGGTAAACAAGTAGCAAATAATTATTTTTGCTATTAAACCTGTAGAATACAACTGAAACATAAATTAATACTTACCTGCAATTGAGCATGAGAAGTAATCTTCACTACTACAGTTCATAAATTTCTTCTAATCAATATATAAACAACCTCAGTGTCTCTCAAGTAAGCTGTTGCCTTAGTGGGACTAATCCAATCAAATTGCAAATAAAAATAAATAAATCATAACTGAAGGTTTCAGTATCTAGTCAATAAAACCCATGCACACTGACTGAAGTTCAAACTAACTATCAAAGGTAAAATAAATTGTTTTCATAGCTGTGCAACTCCAAAGCCAAATCTCACTAACTTAAATTCATCTGTTTAATTACATTCAATCAAGAGTAATATATTATTAAAGGCAGTATTTCAAATCAAGCAGGTCAAACCTCATTTCAGGTATTCAGTTTGATGGTCGCAAGGACAAAATACCTGTGTATTATAAGTAATTAAAAAAAAAAACACCACCATAAAATACAGAAGTTTAATGGGTAAACTTGAGCACCAGACTATGTTGCATCTATCACAGCACTACGAAGTCAAAGGAAGGCCATCCACAAGCAAGGTGTCTTAAAGGGCCCTACACAAGAAGGCTTAATTTCCCTACCCCCCCCAAAAAAAAAAATCATTCAAGTAGTAGCTAAACAGTTAATAGTCTATAGAGACCACCTAAGTAAAGTTAAGCTTTACAGAAAAACTTCACAAGGGCATAAGAAAGGTTTTACATTTTAAGAAAAAAATTACAGATTCTGCAACAGCAATAAATAAGTATACACTTATGTATCCCTCCACCTACAAATGTTTTAACTGAGTGCTGTTTCACACCAAGAAAATGCAGCTTAATGATCTTAATGAAGGTGGAAACAATATAATGAGGGGAATAATCTCTAACAGATACAGCCTTTTATCATATAAGAAAACATTAGGTTACACTTCATGCTAAAAATGTAATAGGACAATGTTAAAGTTATTAACATGGGGGTGCTGTTTGTGTTAAAAATCAATTCCTGAAGATTAATGATGTCTTTGCATCCAACAAGTTCCATCCAATGTAGGTACATGGGAGTGTTTACATTGTAAAAGAGAGAAGTTTTGATGTCAGATTAAGTTTACAGTTCACTTATTTTTTCATGGGGGGGGGGGTGGTGTCTTCAACCTACAAGGTATATCAGGCAGATAATTTCAAGTGTGGAGGAAACACAGGGGCACAAGTTGTAGAAGGGGGATTCCTAATGTTGGTTTAGCTTCATAATCCACTCTTCTCTAGGGGTGGTGTTATCTTTAGCCACTAAAGCACATTGAACAAGTTACATGCAATACAGCTAAAAGATGTGATTGCCGACTGCGGAATGATGGAGAGCTGATGTGAGGTTAGATTAAAACTCACTCTTCCCTTTCTTTGTATTTGGGGTGTCTCCGGACCATAAAGAACAGCAAGTGAGTTTCACCCAGTGGGAGAGAGGACATGCCAGGATACTGATTGTGCAAAGATGAAGCATTGCTGTCAGGTTAGCATTAAAGTGCACTCTTTTGCCTTTTTTCAGGGAGGGCATCTCTGGCCTACAAAGCAACTTGCACGAGTTGATGACTTTGTTTGTCTGGCAATGAGATCCCAAAGGCAAAGAATGCAAGTGTTGGCCTAAAGTTATATTATTGATTTTTTTTTTAAATCTTGAATTATTTAGTCTGATTTTTTTTTTACCTTTGGCATGTAAAATCAGGTGCCTGAGCTGGTATATGAACTCTTGTCATCTGAGACACAGTCAGGGCTTTGTCACTCTGTGCCACAGAAGAGGCTGCTGTTCTGTTTCTTCTATTTTAAAGGTGACCTGCATTCCACTTACAAAATACTGTAATATCATGTACCAAGGTTACTGTGGTCTAGCTACAAACAATTCTTTATGGACAAGGAACTGTGGAAAGTTTTCTTTCTTTCTTTTTGAATAGGCAGGCTAAGCTGTTGACCTTTTTCAACTACATTTAGTGCCAAAGCCAATCACAACTTTACGAGTACAGAGTGTATACCGCAAATGTTTTCAGTGGGTTCTCTTAATACGTTTGAGGTCTGTCAGTAATCTATGGAATAGAGAGACTTTAGACATGATTACAGAACACACCTCACAACCTCTCAGTGCCAGATATCTGGACAAAGGCAGAAATAATTTATTTATGTATTTATTTGACATTTGTTAACTAGGTTAGTCCAAATGAGCCAGAGACCCATTTTCAGTGGGGACCTGAGGAGAAAAGCTCCAATACAAATCAATACAAATATTTATGAAACTTAAACTTGAGTTTAACAACAAAAACAAGTAATAGCAGGATAAAAAAAGCATCTTAACAAGTCTAGATCAAAAGTTAAATGCAAGCGATGATTCCATTTAGAATTAGATGCAAAATTTATATACAAATTATGATACAAGTAATGCAACAAAAATTGAGGATATTCTTGGAAACTGTAGCTTGAACAATACACAACAGATCTACATGACGATTCTATGTAGGGTCCTGGCAAGGGCAGGGCCATGACTTGGATAGAAGTTCTTTAGCTCCTTTTTGAAACTGTTAGTGTGTATGATGTTTCTAATATTATAGGGGAGTTTGTTCCAGGCTTGTGACACGGAGTATTTATATAAGAGTTTGCTAATGTTTCTTGTTGGATTTGTAAATTTCTAGGAGCTGTTTGTTTGAGCTGCACAGAGAGCGATTTGGGGTATAGAACAATACTAGAGAGGAGATGGAGGGGCAGGCAGTAGGTTTGTTAAGGATGGAATGTGTGATGTGTTATTGTGATAGAAGCAGCTGTTGTGGAATTCAAGCCACTGAAGTTTCTTGAGAGGAAGGAAGTGGTGAGAATTGTAGGGTTGGTTGGAGGCAAATCTAGCTATTTTATTATATGTTGTTGTACTTTGGTGGAGGTGAGACTTCATTGTTTGAAATGTGGGGCTTTAGCCAGGTTTCATATAAGGTTAGGGTATGTGGAGAGTGGTGGGCTATCCAGGAATTGAGTTCTGTGGCTTTATTGAGTAGACTTTGTATGTTTATAGAGTAGAAGGTTCCATTTTTGAGAGTGGAGTAGGTGGGGGGGTAAGGATGGTGTGAGGTGGAAGAAGGGGTAGGTTTGGGTGAGTCGGAGGTGTGAGGGAGTGGAGAGGTAGAGGGTCCAAGACTGGAGTGAGTGTCACCAGCTAGTAGAATAGTTCTTACTAATTTATTTATTTTTATTTATTTACTTAACATTTGTTTACTGAGAAAGTCCAACTTGGAACAAAGCCAATTTTCAGCAGAGGCCTGGGGAGAAATGCTCCAGATGTATGTCTTTGTAATGTGGGAGGAAACTGGAGCACCCAGAAGATACCCACACAAATACAGGGAGGACATGCAGACACCACACAGTAAGCACCCCACTGAGAATTGAACTGGAGAACCTCTAGTTGTGAGGTGACAATGCTACCCCTGCACCACTGCACCATCCATAGGGTTAGTTGTGGATGAATGGGGTAATAAGTGTTGTATTTTTGCTTAAGGTTTGGAGACAGAGGGGTAAGAGGTAGAGTTTTGAATTTTTAGATATGTTTGTAGTAGAAATTATAAAGAGATGGGAGAAAGTGAAAGATTCAGTGGGGTGATAAGGAGCTAGATGGATAACAGTAGGAGATGGTTTTAGGTGTGTGAGTTTTGTGTGATATGACATTATGGTGCAAGAAAGAGTAGTAGAGGTATTGTAAGGTAGATTTGGAGAATGGTATGGAAAGTTTTGAGTGAGAAACAGGAGGAGCGTGAGGGAGATGGTAGTTGGGTTTGTAAGTTTGAGAAATAGGCAAGAGTATTATATCACTATATAAGAAATGCAGGTGTTAGGTGTTTGGAGTGGGAAAGAAGGTACCAAAGGTGGGTTGGGCAAGATAGTTAATTAAAGAGGTGATCGGGCAAGGTTGTGATGTGGATAGGGATGTTTAAGTGGTTATGGGGTGGTTAGATATTGGGTGGAGAAGGTAATTGGTAGGTTGGTAGTTGGGGGGTGGGGTTAAGGCAAGGTGGGTAGTGTATAAATGTAGTGTATGTGGGGACAGATGGAAATTGGGAGTAGGGTAAGGGAGTGGAGTGAGCCTGAGTGAATTGGGGGCAAACAGAGCAAGTTGGAGCAACTACATTAGAAACAAAACTGAACATGAAGAAAACAATCACTGAAAAAATGGTTAAAAAGTTCAGGAAGTCAGGTCAGGTTCCAATAAATAAAATAAGCACTTTCCTCCTAGATTCCCTAACCCACAAACTAATATGGCGACACTTTTTCACAGTTGAGTAAGTTGTACACTCGAAAAAAGTTGAGCCAGCCCTGATATTCAAAGAGGAAAAGCAGAACAGCTCTGACAAAGAGGCATCAGATGAGCTCCTCCTTAAGGAATTGGGTTTCCTTCAAGGTGAGCTTTGGGTCTTGACTGGCATAAGATGGATATTGTTGATTATCTACCTACTTTTATTTCATTCTCTTTTAGTTTGGATAGGCTTAGATTGCTACATATGATGGAAAAAAAACTTTAGCAAGCCTCACAGAGGCAATGCCGATTAATTTGATGATTTTTTAGCATGTGAATGAAGGTAGCAAATGTGTTCAAATGGAAACTGATTCCAAATTAAGCCTGACAGTGAATAAAATGGCATTGCAAGAGTGGTGAAAAGAAACATTATGTTGTCATATCCCAAGACTCTCATAAAGTGTATGGAATGAAAAGGATACTGATATAGTTTTTGTCCTAGCAAAGAAGCAGAGTGTCAGTACTGGGAAGAAACTGAATCCAATGGAAATGATTTACTGGCAGCTCTGGTGGGTCAATGACAACAATGAATAAAGTGACAAGTTGAGATATATGTCATTTTAATGAATTTTGTTAAAAATACAGAAAAAAGAGAAATGTTTGTTGTGTTACAAATATTTAAAAATGTTAGAATAATTAAAAAATGTGTAGAGCAGCTAATAAATGTTGGCATCCTGCAACATATTGACGTACTATATAAACTAATATGCAGAGTGTAAAACTACAGAGAATATATATTTTGTTATATTCTACTTTGACAAATAAAAAAGAGAGTGGCCTGCATGTGTACATACTGGAAAATATGAGAAATGTCAACAAGTGGGCAGATAATATAAACTCCTTAAGCAGACATGCAAAGATGGCTTTACCTAACAAAGACATTTAATTTGAATTTGGCACTGCAATGGGAGTTTTTACTGACCCTTAAAATGGTAATTATTGCAATGACTTGCTATTGTCTGTAAGTATATTGGCAGTCTGAGCTGGATGTCATGCATTTATTTGGGTTTATTTATTCCATTTCTATTAAACTTTTTTAAGCAAGCATGGCATCGATAATGTACAATAAATGTTGATACTTTTGTTGATGGAAAATATGCTTATAGCAGCTATATGCTAAGTCAGATATGAGCACATATTTGTATATCTACATTTATATTCATATCAGATCTAGCTATATACATATATATATATATATATATATATATATATATATATATATATATATATATATCTGGGTCCCCTTCAGATGATCGAAGTTTCAAATCTTTGAACATCATATGGCCAAATTTTTAAACTTCAAAAGTTCTGAATGGAGATCGCCCTACAGCACGGAACAGGAAATTTACTGTTTTCCTTGCTGTGGTGCGATCTCGGAGTTGGTATATTTAAGTAGTAGGGGGTGTGGAGTGCAGGGGAAAAAAACACGAAAAAAAAATAGTTTTTTGTTTTTATTTTTTTTTTAATTTGATGTTCGATGCTTCAAAACTTCAGTCTGGTCTTCGGCTATATGATGTTCAAAGTTTTGAATGTTTGAGCATGTGACGTAGACCTGTGTGTGTGTGTGTGTGTGTGTCATGTGACGTAGACCTGTGTGTGTGTGTGTGTGTGTGTGTGTGTGTGTGTGTGTGTGTGTGTGTGTGTGTCACACACACACACACACATATATATATATATATATATATATATATATATATATATATGTGTGTGTGTGTGTGTGTGTGTGTGTGTGTGTGTGTGTGTGCATAATTACATAAAGACTCTGGCGTGTGTTTGGTCAGCAGCTGTTTAGTCAACCTCTTATTATCGACTAAAGAGGCTGGTTGACAGGTGTGCAAGATTGCAGAATTCCCGATATTGCCCTTACCCCATGTTTGTGTGATCACGGAGTTAGTATATATAATTAGCAGGTGATAAGGAGGTGAGTGTGAGTGCGGGGGGGGGGGGCTTCCCCCTACATATAAATTATGTTTTAATTCTTCTAGTTTTTAGTTTTGAATATGCTGAGGTTGTTTCTCAGTACATCTGTAGTGGCCTGTCAACGTCGATGTTTTTGACATTTTGACATTGTTTTTGTTGATATGTAGTGCATTTGTTCTTTCCCACTGCCTATATGTGTGCACGTATATATCCATCCATGTACCAATATGATCTTATGGTAGAATGCTGCGAGTCTGAAACTATAGGGAAATGGTTGTACATTCTGTAAGTATGTCTGTGATGGCTTGTGCGACAGAGGTGATTGAATGAACTATGTTACCTTTACTACACTTAAGTATGACAGTGAAGTTAGTAAATTTAAATAAGGTGGTATGAGGGCTTTTCATTCATGCAAAATATTCTACTTTAAACACTGGGATTGGATGGAATATGTTTGGGCCACTGATGAAAGTGCAGCGTGATGTGTTGTCTCGTTCCATGGAAGTTTACTTATTTATTTTTTCATTTGTTGACAGTCTGACTGGATGTAGAACTCCTTTTTAGCTGAGACCTGCAGAGAAAAGCACCTTTGGGACAATATAATACAGGATACAATGTACATTAACATGGGTAAAATAAACATTAGTGTCATCTTTTAAAAGTGCATAATGTGAAAATTATAAACATATTGAACTGGTGCACATTATAGAAATGCATATCTAATAAAAGAATAATTCATAGTGCCACAATAACATTTGCACAATACATTATCACTGCTATAATCACTGGTAAAATCACAATATCATGTTAAAATGGAGTGCATTATATACATATTGCAGTGGGACAGCTATAAACCTGGATATGCATGGGTAAACATACAGATGCTTGTATTAATGCGAGAGTTAGATAAGATATTCAGGTTGCATTACTGTAATGTGTTCTGTAGTAGGTGGAGTAGTAAGAAGTAAACTATAACTGTTAGTTTGAGCAGAGAGTATAGCACTAGTTAAAACAGACGTGGGCATTATATATTTTATTTATAATTGAATCTTCGCTGGTTATTACTAAGGCCCAAATATTTTGCGAACTGAGAGAGGAATGGGTGAAGGAGATGGTAAGTGAGGGAGAGATGTTTTTGTTATAGTTAGCCTAGTGAGGAGCAAGAACATAGCTTGAGATGATTGTTTAGTTGGAAATGGACAGGTTGTTATTGAGTCCTAGTGACAGGAGAACCGAGTTCCATAGTTTGGGATATGAATGAAGCAAAGGGCTTCTGCTGGTGAGTTATTTGCTTTGTGAGTGAATAGTAAGGCTTTGTTTGTTTGTTGATTGAGTCTAGGCTTCAGGGGTGTAGATAGGCTTGGAGGATACTCCTTAGGTTGGGACACCTGCTACATTTATGTAAAATATTGTGGGCAACACCTGGCTGTTAGTAGCTGAGGTGATGAGGTAGTTCTGGACAGTTTTTTTTGAGGGCAGTGCAGAGATGGGCCTTATAAGGGAGCATGCAAACAAACTTGGTAATTTTCTTGTAGAATCATTGTATCTTGGAGATTTGGTTGGCATGGAAATTTACAAATATAGGGGAGGCATTTAGCAGTGTTGGGTTCAGTAAGGTACAGTTTTATTTTCTATAATCTTTTTTGGTGTCTTTTGATTGAATATGCAGATGAAATTTTTAGCTTTTTGTCTATATTAACACCTAGCTACTCCCTAACTACAACAGTTTGAGTCTCTGTGGTGTCCAAAGAATTGAGTTTGAAGTCTAGATTGGCATTTCAGTGAGATTTTGGATAAAGAAAAGCAGTTTTTTGTTAGGATTTTGTAGGGATCCATCCACTTTTAGGTAACTGCAGTTTAAACAGATTGTCAGCCATACAGATTTGTATAGTGAACAAGGGACACATGCATGGAGGCTTTATCAAGATCATCTATAATAGATCCTTGTGCTACCTCTACAACAACTGGAGAAGAGAAAGTTAGAGCCGATCATCACTTTACAGTTTGGTGTCTGTTAGTTAAGTAACTGTTAAGCCTTTGGTGGCTGGCATATGCTAAACCTACACACTGTCGTTTTTGGAGCAGTTTTTTGTATGAAACAGTGTCAAAAGTCATTGACAGATCAAAGAATAGTGGGGAAGACATTTTTTTCATTGTTTCCATTTAAGGTTAATGGCACTGACAAATGTCGAAGACAGCAGTTGCTGTGCTGTGATTTGGTCTAAATCCAGGTTGAGTAGGACAATTATATGGTTATCTGTGAGGTACTGGAGTAGCTGAGTGTAAGTGTAGTTTTCTAAGATTTTTGAGAGAGAAGAAATTATAGCAATTGGCCAGGTAGTCTGATAGTATAACAAAGTCTCCTGCTTTGTGTAATGGCAGGATGTTATTTTTTTTTCCAGATAGGTTGAGCATAATTTTCTGGAATTAATCTGTTGATTAATATGGATACTGCATAAGCTATCCAATCTGCAGTGATTTTTTTAAGGATCTCTGATGGAAATCTAAATATTGGTAGAGTGCTGGGTTTTAATTCTAGTACAATATTTTTGACTGTTTATCAGGACTGGTTTTAGATTGAAAGAATTATTGTGGATGTCAGTGTGCAGATAGCTAGACAGTTAGTATTGTTGCTGGTTTAATGAGTTTGGCAACAGTCTGGATGAAGTGAGTATTGAGATTGTTGTGATAGCTCCTGTGTAATAGTTTGGGATGGGAGGAAGTTGCATGGAGCTGCTGGTATGAGTGATAGCTTCTCTGGAATGGTTTCGAATGGGAGGAGGTTGAATGGATCTGCTGGTATGTATTATTTTGTAGCCTTTGATGGCAATTCTAAGACTTTTCCATGATCATTTCAGGGAAAACTACATTTTCAGGTATAACAGTGGAAACAATGTAGACTGGTAGTGTAAAGTTAGCAATTTGTCTGCCAATATATTGGCTATATCCTTGGAATAAAAAATTGCAATATTATTATAGATGAGCTCAGTGCACTGTCAGATATTATTGATGAACTTCCTGAAATAACTGAATATGACTTTCTTCTTTCCTTTGGGCATCTGTAGCAACCTTAAGCTTCTACTTGGCTTTAATTTTCTAGTTGTGCTCCTATATTCCTTGCTGGCATGTATTAATGTGGTCTTTAAGTAAAGGGAGGCGTACTTCAGCTTTTCACTATTTGGCTTTTTTTTTGAAACAGTGTTTTAATTATGGAGTTTTACTAGAGAGGATTATTCCTGAATTCATCATCATATTTATGGCAGGCAAATATTGACTTTTCGAAGCAGAAGTTAGGTGCCGGTAAAAATCAGATGTGAATGTGGTAGCCATCTTGATTGGTTCCATCTGTGAGGTATAGCTGGCAATTTTGTGTAAGTCTTATAAAAGCAGAAGTAGGTTTGCCCTTGAGAAGTCCATAAAAACATTTTTTTGGCAGTGGGCTGGTATCATTAAGCCTGACATTGAAAATGACTGATTTGTGGTCAGATTTAACCAGTGATGTGGATGTGTCATGGGTTACAGGTGAGGGGTAGGCTGGTAAGGATTTGTTCAAGGATATCAGATGCTCTATAGGATAATTTTATTATTTGCTCCAATTCATTGGTATTAACAAAGTCTAGTAAATGTTGAACAGATCAGTGGTTGCATAATTGAAATTCCCCAGCAGAAAGATATTTGGTTTGATATTTAATTTCTCATTGGTGTCCAGGTAATTTCCATGATCTTTGGAGGATATTGTTGATCTTTGTAGCTATTAAAGAAGTACTAGCTAGATTTCTTGAGGGTTATTTGGATTTCTAGGAGCTCTAAGTTTGGGTTGTAGGTAATTTAATCTGAGAAGTTAGTGTTTTTGACAAATACAGATACTCCCTTATATGTTCCCAAAGATTTTAAGGTATAATATCCACTAAAACCTAATATAGAAACACCACTCTCATTGCACTGAAACTGTGTATCCTTAACAGCACAAGTATGAATGCATTTCCATTGCAAGAGGTACTTGTGCTCTGGCATTGCTCTGTTTATATTCTCAGTATTGAGTAATCCCTCCATGATGTTGACCACTTTTGAGTCTGAGTTTCTCTGTTGGAATGTCCAGTACAGGTACTGCCGAAAAAGGCACTATGGGCAACAAAGGCTTTAGTCAGCATGCAGAAGCCTTGGCATGAGATGTATAAGCCATTCCTTGTGAAATGGGAAGTCTTATCTACTCTTTCTTTTCAGGCTGATATGTAGTCAAATGGCACAGCAGTAGCATTGTTGCCTCACAGCAAGAGGTTCTCCCGTTTGATTCTTGGCTTTGGTTGGGAGTGCCTTCTGTGTGGAGTCTGCATGTCCTCCCCATGATCGAGTGGGCATTCGAAAGACATGCGTTGAATGGGCATGCCTTTGTTGAAGGTTGGGCGTCAGGCTGGCAACTTGGCACCATAAAAATAAAAAACAACTGCCAATCATTAGTGGACCGGAGTTCTGCTGTGGCAACCCCTAACCGGGAAAAGCCGAAAGACAAACAACAACAACATGTAGTCGAATGGCCTTAGAATGAAACTAACTAAACTAGTCCAATTATTGACATAATTTTTTGGTGAAGACAAGATACTACTCAAGGTCAGTGTCTTTCCTACCTTTAATACATGCACAATAAGATCCTTCTTGCCTCTCTGCACATCCTACTGGATGGAATACTTCAAGTCATCCACTCACACTTGGTCATGGTCATAGTTGTCTGATTTAATGGACCTTACTATCCTTGTAACATCACAGATCCTTGAATAAGGTAAGCTGTGTGGCTAAACGTAGAGTCACCTATGATTAAAATGTTAACTTCTGTGGGAAAAGACTGAATGGGTATTAAGGCAAGGTCTGCTTTTATGGTGATAATTAGGTGAGGTCTATGGATTTTTAGTAAGTGTGACTGGAGAAGGAATACGAATTGCTTATTTGCTGGAGGATGGCATCTGTTTAGAGTGAATTTTGGGAGGATTTGGCAATTTTTTACAGAGTCAGCATAGGTTATAGGCTTAGTGATGTGTTATGGCTGATTTAGGTTTATGGAGGTATGATGATTCCTGATTGTGAGTTGCTGCAAGAAGTTTACCTCCATGTTTTTTTTAAATATTTACATCTTTCACATACTGCACTAAAGAGTGAACAGTCAATAAGCCTACGGCAGTGCTGCACTGTATTAGAGCACCAAATGCAAAAAGAATGGCCACAGAGGGGATGAGAGCAAAATTATTGAGCTTGTTGCAGGAAGATGGAAGATTAGGGCTAGTCATAGTATTCAGGGATTGGAAGAAAACTGCTATAGTAGACACTGTTGATTTATGAAGGAAGTATTTGATTCTCGGCTGGAGTGCCTTCTGTGTGGAGTCTGCATGTCCTCCCTGCATTTGTGTGGGTTTCCCCCGGGTGCTCCGGTTCCCTCCAATGCTTTAAAGACACGCATCTGGAGCATTTCTCCCCAGGCCTCCACTGAAATTGTCTTTGTTCCAAGTCAGACTTTCCTGGTAAACAAATGTTAAATAAATAAAAATATAGTATAAAAGGAATATTCTGAAGTTAGGCTAGATAGTAGCTAATTCATGAGTACACAGTGAATACACCGAATTAAGCTGTATTTTACTAAACAATAATTTCTGACAACTACTTCATAGAGCTACAAATCCTAATATAAAGCATGACCCTTGCCTGCACTGCAAACTCTGTCCACAGCTATATTTTATACTAGAGAATGAACACTAAGCAGTAAAGCTGATCTGCTCATACAACAGAATTATGTTTTATGGTCAGAGAGGTAGGGCAGTAAACACAATAGCTAGGGCCATTTCTCACAAAAAGGTCACCAAATGCTTAGGGCAGAGCTGCTAGTTTTACTTTGTTGATTTCTAGAGTCAAACATATTTGCTCAGAATACAGATCAGTCATTGGACACTGGACATAAAAGCTGTTGTCTGTAAATGCAGAGCAGTCACTAAGTAACAATACTAAATAAGATGGTTGTGTAACCAGTAGTACAATGCTTAGGTACTGATTCCTAAATAATACATTCATCTAAAAGCTAATAGATTAAGCAATGAAAACAGGTCACTCTTTTACCATATATAGGCCTTTCTCCAGGGCCATTTCCACTGATGTTCTGTAGAAGTGGGGTCATTAAATAGTAACACTGAACAGGACAGTAATGTGCCCATTAGCCCAATTAGTAGTCACTGTTCCTTAAACAATACAGTTAGTGAATGTGATGCCTTTATACTGGCCAAGCAATCAATGAGCCTCAATCCTCACCACAAACACAAGTGAGGGACTTCCACACTGGGAAGGATTATAAATACACACACAGTAAAGTACAATTTCCCTTAAGAGCACGCAGAGATCACAGCCAGTCTGGGACTGGTTTCTTCCTTTCTCTCGAGATCCCCAATAAGACCCCCCACTGGCACAGCTATAAGATCCATATCTCAGCCTAGTGGTCAAGCTAAAACCTCCAGCACCCTCTCTGTCCAACCAGTGCTTTGTCTCCCTGCCCTAGTAGCTGACACACATACAAACTTTGAGATATGAGTTATATACAAACACACAGGCACTCCTGGGGAAGGCTGGCACAGGTTTCCAGCTATGCCCCTTCTGCCCAGACTATACAGTAGAATCACTTGCCACCAACCACTAATATCAGCTACTAATAAGGCCCTTATCAAAGGGTGTCCAATTATTACTGTGCGATATTATTATCCAAATGGTAAGTGTGATGAACAGCAAGGCTTATTTGGGATGACTTGGACAGTATTACTATATACATGCAATGTACTCTAGAGCATAAATTATTTCTACATAAAACAGCCATGGTTGAAAGGTTTAAAATATTTAATAATAAATAATAAGAACACAAGACAATACGTCTTACAACACAGTGCTAGTCAAGACTTCAGAGATCACAGAGAAATGCTTAAAATAATACAGTAGAAAAGTTCTGACATCAATACAGAAAACAGCTAGACTAGACTTACTATTTCCTATCTATAAGAGCAAACACAGTTCTAAAATAAAGATACATATAGAGCAAGGCAGTGCTGGTGATGTCAGTTTTGAAAACAAATACAAAATGCTCTGATTCTCTTTCTCTCTCTGTCCTTTAATTGATAGCACAGTACCACTGACCTATTTCAGATTATATCATTATTCTGTTTCCCATGCTAACAGAAACTCAGAGTATAACAGCCCTTTTGATCTTGCAGCTGGTCAGAAAGCCAGAGCAATAAAATACATTATACATGTAAATTCTAGCCATTAACTCTGGTCTCAAAACAATAGGAAGAATTCCTTCATTCAGACATCTTGGCTCCGAGATTTGAAATCAAACAATTATACAATGCTTGACTTATCAGCTTTCCCCCAGCAGAGTGCAATGTGGCTACATTTTTGAAGTTCAACATTTACCATAATTTTCTTATGTTTAAGAGAACAAGCATGTGGCTTACATTAATATTTACAAATGACAGATTTATCTACAAAATTCTATCTAGCTAGGCTGGCAGCCTTCACATATCTTCACAGTGAAAATACAATATACAACACATTAGTAGAATTACAACAAAATTCCCATTGACTGACTCTAGGAAGGAAAGGATGTATGTTCTTCTGCGCCTTTCACAAAAAGCAAAACAGAAGCACTAATGTCATGCTGAGCTGTGGTATGTGGTTCAAGGGTCCCTGATGATCAGTAGGCTTTTTCCAGATGTTGCAGATGTTAAACATTGGATGAACAATGTGGATAATACTCTAGGTATATGAAAAAAAAGGTTATCTCAAGCTTTTACAGTCCATGGTGAGCACCTTCCCAATTTTACAATTCTACCCGGTATGAAAAGACGAGATGAGACTCGGTGGAACTTTCAAAGTCAAGTTTATAGTTTGGTTGGGCAACCCAAGAGACAATGAATTTAAAAGCACAGCAAGGACTGAGTAGTTGCAAAAAATCCAAAATAGTCATACAGCAGTAACGGTCACGAAGCACTGACCGATCCCAAATATTAAACCTTTTCCAATTCTGCTTTCCTAAAATAAAAATGTTATTTCTCTGCCTCTACAGTAAATCAGATACATTTAATCATTTTGCAGTCAGAGAACAGAAAGCAAATGTTTGCTAACTGCCTCCAAATAAGAACTTTTAAAATGCCAGAGGGAAAAAAACTATTTTAAAGTTAAACAAATATTTTGCGTACAACAAGTTACAGTAAAGTGATTTCAAGAACAAGAAACAATGCAAATATGTAAACCTTAAATTTAGAATTCCAAAAGAGACACATAGCTGCAGATGCAGTCACAAATTAGGGGCAGCTCTCAAAAATTCATCATTTTCCTAGTTTGCTTACTTTAAATAAAAACGGCTACTCTCACAAATTAGCTGTCTTTACTCCCTTTGCTATCAGAGAATGGAAAACAAACATTTGCCATCTGTCATTAACCAAGAATACCAAAAACTCCAAGAAAGATCAACTTTAAAGTAAAATTAAAAATGTAATAAAATAAGAGCAGAATCAGGAAACGATGGAAGCATGCAGATGTGAATGACAAATTCCATAAGTCATGCAGCAGCAGTTGCAGTACAGAAGCACCTCCTACTTAATTTGGAGCATTAACACGATTTCATGGGAGATGTTCATATGCTTAGTCGAAACCATACAATGCAATGTTCAGTAATACATATGAAATCATGTTTTGGAATTAGCTGTGAAAAACCTGTATGTGTCTATCTGAAAATGTTAAATTACAAAATAGCTCTCAATTAACCTATTACCACTTCTGTGTTGTAGATTCTGTTAATATCTGTCCTTGGGTTGGGTACTTGTAATTAAGAAAAACATAATTGTTATACTTGGAAATTGGAGTCTATTGTTTTAACACAGAAAATAGATGCTGTCCAAAACTGGATCTTGAAGTATTTTCTCAGAGTTAGTATAGTTGGTTAACATGAGTATGTTGATGCATAGCTCTACTTTAAAGAATTCAGGGAACAAACCACCTTAATAAATACTGTTTTAATGGGGTAGGAGGAATCTCTGACATTTGGCCTTTAGAGGATAAGAATGTAATGAGATTTTTCAGCATTTCAGGGCCTGTAGGTTTTGGGTTTCACACTTATGAAAAAAAATCAGACTTTCTTTATTTCATTTGTATACAAACACACACACACACACACACACACACACACACACAAAAACACACACACAAACAAAAACACACACACAAACACTCTTTCTTTATTTTACTTGTACACATACACACTTCCAGGCTTGTCAAACAGTATGATGCACAGGAGACACTCCAGGTGCAGTTAACATAACCATTGACCAGACCCCTATTCAAATCATAGCTAGCTACAGACCCCCAAATTTGACTCAGATGCCCATCCCGCCTATCTGGACCTCTTCAAATCTTTCAAGAGTCAATCCTTTATGCTGATCCTGGGCAATGTTAACTACCCAAATATAGATTGGACAAACTACTTATACCAGAGCACAAATGCCCAGAGATTCCTCTATTTTATCAATGCAAATGCCTTGGAACAACTAGTCGATACCCCACAAGAGGTGGTAATATCTTGGACTTGATATTAACCAACATGAGTAACCACAGCAGCACCCCTCCAGTATCATCCTCCCTAGTAAGATCCGACCATAAAGCGGTCACTTTCAAAATCACCATCTCCCCTCTAGCTAGGGTCAAACAAAAAAACTTCTCCAAAGCTGATTACAACCTCCTGAGGGATGGTATAAACATCTTCACAGCCCCCTACCCCTCTGTAGGAACTGGCACCAATATCCAAAAATACATCAAAGCACTATATGAGCATTTATATAGATGCATGGAATCAGGAATACCAAACAGGACTAAATCATCCTTCGCAAGGAAGTGTAAACTTGTCTGGTGGACATCTGCAATAAATAAACTATATAGCAAAAAGAAAACAAATGCTGCCCAGGACAAAGAAGAAGCAGGTGCACAATTGAAAGCAATAACTCCTTAGCCAGAACAAGCAAGTAAGAGCACTAGTGAAATCCTCTAAAGCCAACTTCGATTCCAAATTGGCCACTTCTGTTAGAGACAATCATAAGGCTTTCTTCACATATGTCTGCAGTCTCAAAGGAAGCACCCAGATCTGTTCAGAACTGGTGGTCAAGGACGCCACATACACAAATGCTGCATATATAGCTAATCTACTGCCTGACAGATTCAGTGAAAACTTTAACCCTCTGTCCTCTCCATCAGTAAATCAGGAAATCTCCAGTACCTGCTCCCCCATCCCTTATCTCTAAGGAACAGGTTATCACTGCCCTCTCAAAGGCAAACTGGACCCAATAACATCCCTGTGAAGATTAGGTGAAGATAGGTGAAGGCTGCCAGCCTAGCCAGATAGAATTTCGAAGGTAATTCTGTCATCTGTAAATATTAATGTAAACCACAGGCTTGTTGTCTTAAATGGTAAAAATAGTGTTACATGTGGAACTGAAAAAATGTAACAACAGTGCACTCTGCTGTAAGGAAGCTAATCAAGCATTTTATGACTTTCTTTGATCTTTAAAGTTGGCTCCGGCCTGTCTAGGTGAAGGAATTCTTGCTATTTTTTTAAGGCCAGATTTAATGGCGATAATTTGCATGCATAAATATCCTTAATGGCTTTGCTTCCTGACCTGGTGTGAGCTTGCTAAAGAATGTAGCCTATTAGCCTGGGAACCCAGGAAAGTGTGAAGAATGATGTAATGTGAACCAGGAATGTGATTTTAAAAACAGAGATAATCAGAGAGCATAAAGCATTTTTGTCTTGACCATCCAGCTCATCAGCCTTGCTCTTTATGTAAGTTTATCTTAGACTGGTGTTTTCTCTTAGAAATAGCTAGAAACTAGAAAGATTAGACTGAGTGTTTTTCTGTGATGTTAGAACTGTACTACTGAATTATTTTAAGTATTTCTGTGTTCTCTGAACTCTTGACTAGCACTGTGTAGTAAGAAGTATTGTCTTGTGTTTTTAGTATTTATTATTAAATATTTTAAACCTTTCAACTGTTGATGATTTGTGCAGAAATAAGTTAAGCTCTAAGAGTACATTGCATGTATATAGTGATCCTGTACCAAGTCACTCTAATAAGCCTTGACTGTTTAGTTATACTAGCGATTGGATAATAATATTGCACAGTAATAACTGGACACCCTTTTAAGGGCCTTTGGGTAGCTGATAAATATTAGCTGGGTGGTGGCAGTGATTTCTACTGTATAGTCTGGTTAAAAGGGGCACAGCTGGAGAGCCTGTGCCAGCCTTTCCCAGGAGTGTCTGTGTGGTTGTATAAACTCTTCTCAAAGTGTGTGTGGGTGTGTGTGTCAGCTACTTGGGCAGCAACACAAAACACTGGTTGGACAGAGATGGTGCTGGAGGTTTTAGCTTGTGACTATGCTGAGATCTGGACCCTATAGCTGTGCCAGTGGGGAGTCTTATTGGGGACCTGGAGAGGAAGGGAGAGACCAGCCCCAGACTGACTGTGATCTCTGTGTGCTCTTAAGGGAAATTGCACTTTACTGTGTGTATTTGTTATCCTTTCCTCCTATATGAGATGCCCCTCACTGTTGTTAGTGGTGAGGATTGAAGCTCCTCGATTGCTGGGCCAGGGCACGGGCATCACAATCCCAGGCTGCATCCTACATGATCTCAGGCATGAAGGTGTAGTACCATTATGCACCCTATTCAACCAAAACCTGAGTACTGGATTTGTCCCAGCCGAATGGAGGACAGCCATTGTCATCCCTTTACACAAAAGTGGAGCATCCACCAATCTGGGAAATTATAGACCTCTCAGCCTAACTAGCGTGATCTGTAAGGCCATGGAATGGATTATTGTGGACCTCATTAAGAGGGAAATTGGCAACCTCCAACCACTCGACCCCACACAGTTTGGCTTTGTCAAGGGGAGGTCATGTCTGTTAAATATGGTTGACTTCTTTGAGACAGTAATCAAAGCCATGGACGAGGGGAAGATGGTGGACACTGTCTACCTTGACTTGGCCAAAGCCTTTGACACTATTCCCCACTCGGGCATAATAGATACACTCTCATAACTAGGCATCAATCTATATGTTACCAGATGGGTAGCAAACAGACTCATTGATAGAACCCACCTAACTAATCAAAATAGGGGAAGCCACCTCAAGCAGTAGCCCCATAACAAGCAGCGTACCCCACGGTTCGGTCCTGCAGCCTCTGTTATTTGGGATATACTTCTCTGAAGTGCAGTCCAAAACTAGTGAGTTATGGCCGACCAAGTTTGCAGATGACTCCAAGCTGGGCACTGTCATCAGCTCCCCAAGTGATATAGATGTCCTCCAAGAAGATCTCACCCAAACAAATAACTGGTGCTAGAAACATGGCCTCAAGCTGAATGCCAAAAAAATGCATCATCCCCTTTGGGGAGAGTGACATCTCCACATATTATCACACTAATAACAGCTTCCTAAATATGCAATCAGTCGTGAGGAATTTGGGCACCCGGGTTGATAGCAACTTTGAATTTGACCACCATTTTGCTTCCATTGTATGGAAAGCTTTCTACATAGTCCACCTCTTAAGTATGGCTATCTCATCCAGGGACAAGGAAGTCATAACATCCCTGTATTTTTCCCTTATAAGATCAATTATTGATTGCAATGCCCCCTTTGTCATGTTCCTCACAAAGCACATGCAGCAGCTGGAGAGACCAAAGAGGTTCCTCACCAGGAGAATCCAGGGCCTCTAACATCTGCCCTACACAGATAGGGTAAAAGCCCTGTCCCTTTACTCAGTTTCATACAGACTCCTCAGAGGTAACCTCTGTCTGGTCTGCAATGCAACCTCAGACCCTGACTTGATGGGACGACTACATATCTGCAAGTGAAGCTCTACTCAAATAACCCACATGCATGACCTCAACCTCATCTGTAACATCAATAGGACTTGTTGGTGGGAAAGATTCGTGTCCCAGAAACTCCCCCATCTGTGGAATAGACACTCTCTCCATGTCAAGCAGAGTACGTTATTATACATTTTTAAATGCAACCTGGATAACTGGATGGGAAACAGAAAATACACCCCTAGGATTCCAACCGTGTCCCTGCTGAACTGGGGCTTTGGGTGCTGACCTCTCGGCACATGGGCTAAACTCTTGGCTAGGCTTATACGGGCCTCAGGACCAACAGCCTAGTAACTTCCTATGATCCTATTGTACCATTCTCAGCCTCTATGGAATTTCATTGTTGCTATTTATTGAATTATACATGACTCTTGTTATCATATTTAGGTCATTCTTCTGCGCCATTTCTTACCTACTGAATATTTGCTGTTAAAAGTATCCATAATGTCCTATAATTTCCTGCTCATTTCCTGTGCAATGTTTTAGCATGTCTGGTTTTCTGAGTGATGCTCCACATGGGTCTCTATTACCCTATTGAAAAATTTCTTCATCGACCAATAAACAGCAAGCTTCCAACTCTTTAAATGGCCACTTCAAAAAATTTTTTTTCCCAGGGGAAAAAAACACTTGGTCATTGTTGGGAATTTGCCATTTTACCCACTGTAGTGCAATCTCGGAGTTTGTATATTTAGTTAGGGAGGTTGAGGGGACCGAAGCCCCCCACTTTGTAGGATTTGAAAGTTTGTTTGGTTTTTGGTTGGCCAAGTGATTTTTCTCCTGGGAAAAAATTCACTGAAGTGGCCATTCGGAAATTTGGGAGTTCGTTGTTTATTGGTCAATGAAGAGGCATTCGATGAAGATGTTTTTTGATAAGGTAATACAGACCCACTCCACATCTTTTCTCTTACCAATTTCCCATTTATTTTTCATATATCTGACCTCGTGGTTCTTTAATAGATATCCTTCACATTACATTTGACAGGTTTTCATAAGTCTTCCTGTTTTCATCTGTGTAATCCTTTGTCTCCTTTTCATACTGACTATTGATTATATATATATTTCTATTAGTATTATCCTGTACTCCTTTTTCTCACGTAAGAAAGACATAATAGAGTCGAGATACTCCCAAATATTTCATGTGAAGTTAAGTTTAGTCAGTTATATAAAAGAAAAATGCTCACTTTTCTTCTTGATATACTGTCTTCTCATTCATCTTTTAAAACTGATATCAACTGTTTATTTATTTATTTAACATTTGTTTACCGGGAAAGTCCAATTTGGAACAAAGCCAATTTTCAGTGGAGGCCTGGAGAGAAAGACTCCAGATGCATGTCTTTGTAATGTGGGAGGAAACCAGAGTACCCAAAGGAAACTCACATGAATGCAGGGAAGACATGCAGACTCCACACAGAAGGCACCCCAGCTGAGAATCGAACCGAAGAACCTCTTTCTGTGAGGCAACAACGCTATTGCTGCACCACTGTGCCATCCAACTATACATACTATCCTGCATTTCTTCAATTTTATTTCCTCAGTGAAGGTCAAAATATGTATGTTATTTCTCTTTCTGAGGTCAGAGAAGACTTTGATTTTCTAGCAATTATTTGTATCTATCTTTATATATCTGTGTGTGTATAATGAAAAATAGAAGGCAGTTATCACCCTATTTTGGGTCAACCTGCTATAAAACTGAAGTGACATAAATTAAATTATACTTATGTAATTAAATTGAGTATTAATAAGTAACATAAATAGTAATATTTGTTTAAAGACATACAGCTACTTTTTTTGTATTAGTTAGACTGGCTTCCTCAAAAATAGTTTTCATGAGCCATTATTCTATTAAATAGTATATAAAAGGAGGGCTATTTTATAGTTTCTGCTGGTATACATGAATATAAACTATAAGTACAAGAGAGAGACTGTACCAGCATTTTCCTTCTGTTCAACACACCATCATTGTTTTATGGACTGTTGATCTCTGTTGTATTATTTTATACTACAGGTGCCAACCACATAGTAGACAAGTACCAGTTATCTGTCCCATGTGATGTGTGAGTCCACTTTGACCACTCACTCCCATCTCCCAGGCTTTCCTCCTGCTGGACTTGTGATCCCTAGCCATGTCCTTGGTCATCAGGACTGCAGTCACGGTTGCATTCCTCTGCCACATAAAGCTGTCATGGAACGATCTTGATTTCCAGGTTACTCCAGGATGTTATTTTTTTGCTTGGGCTATCAATTTGGACTATAGAATTAGAATTACAATGGATTTGTAATTAAATCAAAAGGTGCTTCAACAAAGTATTAGTTTAATTGTGTGCACACTTATGCAACCAGCTTATTATATGTTTTTTACTTTTTATATTTTTCTCCTAACAGATTTGTTTTTTTGCCAATTGAATTGTACAGATTATAGGTCACATTAAAGGTGGGAAAAGTTTTGAAATGATTTATTGTGGTCTCATTTTTTATATATCACAAAAACCTGGCATTTTGACAGGAGTGTGTAAACTTTTTAGATCCGCTGTAATTTTTTATATTTTATATATATATATATATATATATATATATATATATATATATATATATATATATTTTAATAGTGCATTCTGTAAACTGGACTCCACAACTGACAGATTCATGCTTTGACACGATACACACTCATACAGGTCAGGCAGTGGCTACAGTCCAAGCTGTAGGAGAATATAAACCTTTCTGAAATAATAATAGAAGTAAACAGTTGATGGCATTTATGGAAGTTCAAGCAACAACAGTCACCCTTT
The DNA here is from genome assembly GCF_019279795.1 of Protopterus annectens. NCBI lineage: Eukaryota > Metazoa > Chordata > Ceratodontiformes > Protopteridae > Protopterus > Protopterus annectens. The sequence continues at coordinate 221,444,470 of NC_056743.1, forward strand.
CATGAAGAAAATAAAATGCTATATTATATTTGGTAAGGTAATCCCGAAAAAAATATTGGCAATAAATATGTGTGACAATAAAAGATAACATTTGCATATACGACAGCTGCAAAACTAAATACCTAATTAGATGCTGTAGAATAATGCACCCCGAAAATATCTATGCAAAAGTACTTATTTCTTACCTAGAAAGAGATCCAATTATCTACTTTGTACTACAATTAGTATAAAGACCGGCATGATTATAAATGGTGTCAGAACCAAGAAAATGATATTTATTTCTTCTCAGATATTAGTAAAAAGTTCGTTTTACTTTATTTGCTTGGCGAGCAAAGTATCATTAATACTTCAAGCACTTAAGCACTTAAGTACTTTAAATCAATATTTAGACATTTAATTATTTTGTTCATTTTACTTGAATACATTAGTAAAGCCTAATAGGGCCATTAGGATTGTCTATGATTAACATAGTTGATTCAGCAAAAGGTGGCAATTAGGTAAAAAAAATCTAGTAATTTCTTGGTCTACCATTAAAATTTGCATAATTCTGCAATTATTTGAGCATTTGAATATATCAGGACAGAAACCAAATGCCTTAATTGCGAAGTACAGTTTATACTATTACTGTCTGAGGTCTTCTTTGTAAAGTATGATTTCTGACTCAGTGAAGAGGGTCAGTTTCTTATGCTGCAACACACCACTTCTCTTGCAAAAACTGAAAAAATAAACTTAAGTCATTTAAAATATTAGCTAAACATTCAGACTGTTTCATTGTAAAACACAGTCGTGTACCTTTTTGCAGCGTAGGGAAGCGGATGTGAAACTTTACTGACAGTAGTTTGACTAACAGCTCATGAGGTAATACATAATTACTCTGTACTCTGTACTATGCCTTGTATTTGACAGACCATATAGATTTCTTTTTAAGACAAATAATTATGATCTGGCTAGCATTTTGTAAGTATAGTTTACAGAACAGATGGTTACTAACACCTTTACATTGCATGCATTTGCTGATTTAAAGGTGCTTATTCAAAAATGCATATATTAAGGTAAATATCCCTTTATTAAATCAATTTGATGAAGCTTGTGGGAGTTTTAAATAAGGGTTTATTGTGCTCAATAAAACTAATTACATGTATCATTTTATACATCTTTGTATCTTATCATTTTTAGCACAATATTAGAACAACTCACATTATCTTGATAATGTTTAATTTTGTTTCCAAGCCGTAACGTGGAGCATGTACAAATGCATATGTAAGGAAAAGAATACAATGAAAATGAAAGTGCTGTTAAATAACATGAGTCTTATTTTTATCCTTGAATAATTGAAACACTACAATTAAGGTTAACAGCAAATATCTCCTGCTTTTAAATACAAGGTGTAAATTGCATCAATTTGCATTTTCACTGATAACCAGCTTGAAATGAAGTGTTGTTATATGAAATATTCACATTCGGTCTTGATATATTCATTTAATGAGAGCGCCAATATAAAACAAGCTATTTTAAAAGAACTTTATGTTACATGAATGTTTTAAGATTTTCCACTGAAACACACCCATTTGCTTAAGGGCTTATTGCTGTTTTATGTATTTTCTCTGAAAACTGCCCCATCCCCCAGAGATTAAAGAGGCAGCTAGATTGCTCTATACTATTACAGTCTTAGTCACTTGAAGCAGCATACAATGAGTGCTGTTGTAATTTTTGCTGTCACAGGGCAATGAATGTTCCATGTTATTTTGCTTGTTGCCTATATGTAGGGAGCAATTTACATGGAGCCATTAATGTAACTGTCATGTTCCATCTCAGAGCAGTGATGCAGAACTGCTTACAGACAGCCGCATGCCAGTATTGATGGTCATGGCAGAAAAGATTTAGATACCATGGAAAGCTAATGGTATTAACTAAAAAAATTCTCCATTTACATCAGCAACAACTGAACATTTAAATAGAAATTAGGTTGATAATAAATGGAAAAAAGTTAACAGTTTCTGTTGAATGCACATTTTTCTGTAGCACTATATTCTAAAATGGACATCCCTATTTCAGTTTCTCTCAGCGCTGAATATATCATTGTGTGGTATAGCCGAAGATTTCTGTAAAGCATTTTAATACATGTCTTTTGAAAGAAGAAAACAACTTAAACATACTGGAGATGAAACTTAAAACCTTTACATAATATATCTGAGGAAACGCATCTGATGCAGATTGCAAAAATAATTATGAAAATCTTGTTTTTATAATTAGTTTTAAATATATTTAAATACTAGTTTGATGTACTGCTTGTAGCACGAAAATGCATCATGTGTGATCTGCATATTTTCGGCTACCTTGTCAGAGAAAACTTTATAACATTTAGAGCATATATACTACTTTTTATTGTCAGGAGTAGACTTTTCAGATACCAATCTTTACCTTTCTTGCTTCTTTATTAATTCTGATGTCTAGAAGTTTTGCTGAATCTGAAAATTGTAAGTTGTAATGGTAATATTTTGGTCCTATATATGTCTATTTTTGTACAGTCAGGTAATCATTTACTCTCTATTTTATATGTATAGATAGATTCACACAAACACACACACAGACACACACACACACACACACACACACACACACACACACACGTACACATCATGTGGAGGTGGTCTGTCTAACAGACTACTGGATCCCTCCTCACTTAAAAACCCAAATGACCCACACACTTTACATCAAATACCAACCTTCTTTTAGGAACAACTAGTAGAATGGCTCCAAACTGATTGAATTATGCAAAGTCTGCAGTCTAAGCTGTCATCAGTACTTGCCTGAAGATTGTTTTATGTTCTACATTGCAGAAGAATTTGTAATATCAGGGTGCATTTGCATGTGTACATTGCAGTGTGCACCCCACAAACTGCAGTTTCTATACATTGCTTAGTAAGGTAAAGCCATAGTTATACTGAACTTCGTGTACATGCTTGTTCTCAAAAGGTTGAAGTCATGTGACACTGCCAGCTCTCTCTCCATGTCAATGACCCAGAATCAGCTGCTCGCACCCTTTCCTCCACATTTGGTTCATCCAATAGATATGTTCAGTAATAGAGCCCAAGCCAGTTGAGGCATAGTCAGAGCCCCATTGCTATGCAATATAGCTAGTAAAAGTGAACATTTAGCTGATTACTGATGATCTGATAATTCTTAACTATCCCTACTCATACTTTATGTTAGCATGTGCAATAATGTTTTACTCTTATTTAAGAAGAGTTTGATTTTACTTATTACTATTTGCCAGTGCCAAATTCACAATGACCACATTCACTCCTTGTATTATACCATCCCAGTGCAGTTAAAAAAGACATTGTCATATAACTCATGTTTTTTTTCTCTCTGTCTAAAATCCATTTCAGTGATTGATTGTACACACTCCAAGAATCTTTACACATGCTGCGTCTGAAGTCATCCCAGCTCACATAACCATAGCTCTCCCTGTTTCTTTAATATTTATTATTTTAAGAGCTGCCAGCTTTGTTGACAATGTGGGAAAAATCCTTATATATATGACCAAGGTGAACTAAATTTGTTTAGCATCACAGGTGTCTGCTGAAGGGCACATGCAAAAGTTTGATGAAGCACTGCCTGTTTGTGTTTACTAGGGGGGCCCTAGTAGGGTCTGGCGACATGATGCCAGTTCATAAGTACCAGTGGTAGGATCATGGCTGTACTGAGAACCAGTGTTGCAGTAGCTGGTTAAGCAAAAAATGGGCTCCCCACAAAAAGATGGGGATGTTACCATTGTGATATTGTCTTCCACTGGATATCACCCCAACACATCATAGAGAAATTATGCTCACAGAAGATCTTACCTGACACACTAGGATGACCCTAGCTTGTCCACTCCTTTTTCCAAGCCATAGAGGTGTTTGTAATACACTTGTACCACCACATTAATTGGTGCTAACCCTAACTGTAATCCAGCAACTTAGCTAAGAAAAAACGCTCCATTAATATTATTCCTAAACAAGACAGCCTCAGAAACACACATCAATAAAAATGCACAATACTGAAGACATCTCCTTACCTAACAATTACCCTAGCTCTAACCTGCCAAAACTCACACAAGCACACACACACACACATATATATATATATCTATATATTATATATATAAAACATACAACTATGTATATGTATATAATTTATATATATATATATATATATATATATATATATATATATATATATATATATATTATGTACATATACACAAAGGTATATAAACAGAGAGATAAAGATGTGTGTGTGTGTGTGTGTGTGTGTGTGTGTGTGTGTGTGTGTGTGAGTGTGTGTATATATATATATATATATATATATATATATGTGTGTGTGTGTGTGTGTGTGTGTGTGTGTGTGTGTATAGACAGATAAATATAGATATAGAAGCAGAAGTTATGGAATACCTGCAAAGTGAAGAATTTAGTGTAGAAAGTCTAACACAGGTTATATCATAGCATGATGAAAGAATGAGTCCTCCAGGTAACGAGGAGCAGGAGATATCGGAAGAAAAAATATGGAAATGGGAAAGAAAAAGATATTTAATATGGTGCAATATTTATGCAGAGGAGAAAGCAAAAATAATCAATATAAAAACAGCAGCATCAAAGATATTTGAAAAGAAATACAAGCAAAGGCGCCTGGATATAGAAAATCTTGCAATACAAAAAACAAGAAAACAAAGAAGGAAAGTAGAAAGGAGGATTAGTAATGGAGAAGTTAACGAAATATAAACTCGGGTTATGGATTAACTATGATGTGAATGATTTAGTGCAGAAAATCTAACTTGGATAATAGCACAGCAGGATACGATAATGATTCCGAAAATTAAGAAGAAACCAGTCGAATGGGAAACATCTGATCAGTTGCTATATGAAGATAGTTTGGAGTCTTCAATAGAAAACCAGTATAAAAGTTCAGTTGGAGATGCACAGCAAGGGAAGGAACAGAAATCTGTGGCAACTCTGACACAGTCAATGTTGTAGAGCGATAGGCCAGTGAGTTCCCATATGTAAGGGCAATGGATGACACAGGATGAAACTGAAGAGAATATGGCACAGGAAGATGATCTGGAACTTTCTGTAGAATGCCTGCAGGAAATACAGAACAAAGAATGTGTTCTCAGTTTAGAAGAAAATGATTTAAGGTAGAGTTATCTGATTTAATAGACACTGATAGACATATTAAGATCAATGAAAGAAATATACTACAGAAAGTCAGTAAGACCCAAAATGTTAGAAGTTTGATAAAACAAATGAACGCAGTAATCAGGACTGATCATAAAAGTTTATGCAATATCACAGAAGTAAATTGGATGCATTACTGGGCACCTAAATTGATAACGTCTTTCTACAAAAACACTGAGCAGTAAGGGAAAGGAAGGGGGGAAACTGAATGCCATCATGGATGTATCAAACAGCGAAAACTATAAATCAATCAAGACAAGAAATGTCACTGTTAGAAGAGTACAGAAGAGAGAGCAAATCAACAAAAATACTCAGAAAGATAGATGTGAGAAAAGCAATGCACAGTATCAGAAAATATCAGGATCTATTGTATATTATTGCAAATAATAAACTTATCTGCAGATAAATATATAGGAAAAGTACTAAATAAGAAATGTATTGATGACCCAAATAAGTTTAATAGAGAATTGGGAAACAAAGCAAAGGGAATTGAAACACCACCAAAAAAAGAAGAAATATACACATTTTGGGGAAATATATATTAAGTTCCTTTGGAACATAACAAAGATGCTGAATGGACAGAAGAAGTAAAAGAAAGAATAAAAAGTTCAAATGTACAAATCTACAAAATGGGATGAAGAAATGGCCAGAAAAACTGAAACAAAATTAAGAAAACCTCCTAATTGGAAAACCCCAGGCCAGATGCATTACCTAACTGCTGGCTGAAAGTATTAACATCTTTACATAAAGATTTAGTCATGAGTAAGAACTATTTATATGTACACACTGAACAGATGCCAATCTATTTAACAACAAGAAAAGCAATACTCCTTGTTAAGAGTGAACCTGCAAGCTATCCTAAAAATTATAGACCAGTAATTTGCCTTCCAACGATGCATAAACTATAGACTAGACTTGATGCCAATTTAGTTTTCTTCTAAATGACTATGAACTCTGTCAAGGGTAACAAAAGAAAGTCATATGGAGCAAAGCATCATTTTTTGTTAAATAAAGTCATAATGGAGAACTGTAAAAGGGGGAAGAATCTAAATATGGTATGGACAGACTACAGAAAAACGTGACAGCATCCCAAATTCATGGATAAAAGAGTGCTTACAAATGTGTAAGATACATTCTACACTGATTGATTACATTACAGCGACAATGGCAAACCACTTTGAGGTTAAGCCATGATAAAGGACAAATTATTATTCCATGGATAAAAATTCAAAGGGGATATTCCAGGGTAACTCTTTGTCACTGCTGGTCTTTTGTGTTTCCCTTAACCCATCAAGCTTTTTTCTCAACAGATTAGGTCATGGCTACAATTTGTCTCCCAAAAGACAACACAGTGTAAAGACTTCTCATCTTCTTTTTGTGGATGATTTAGAACTATATAGTTTGTCAGATGAGGGACTGAAAGAACAACTAAAAGTGGTCCAAACTTTCTCAGAAGATATAAGAATGTCATTTGGTTTTCTAAAATGTACAAAAGCAATCTTTGAAGCAGGAAAGCTTCAGAACCAAGAAAATATAGATCAGGGACAGGGATGTGATATAAAAGAACTTGAGCAAGAGGGAGTATATAAATATTTAGGAATTGATAAAGGATCAACAATAAACATGAACAAATGCAAATAAAACTTAATAAGACATAATGTATTTTAAAAGACTAAAATTAATATCGAAAACAGCTCTGACATCTAGGAACAAAATCAAGGTTATAAACCAATTTGCTCTTCCTGTCCTAACTTACAGTTTTGGAGTTACTGACTGGACCCAAAAGGTATCGGATCAGTTGGACAGGAAAATAACTAAAATGTTTCATGTGCATGTGCAAGAAAAATAACTTTTTCTATGGGGACTAGCCCCCATGATCCCCCCTGCTAATTATATGTATATGTATTAACTCCGAGATCACAAAGCCTTGTGGAAAGGGAATATTCCCCAACCCAGGAATTGTTGATCTATCACAAGTGTTGACCATCTGCATATGTCAAACAACTGTGGTCCATATATCGTCCATTTACATTGTGTTGTGACAGCATGTCTCATTTGACTTGTATATACATAAATAAATATATATATATATATATATATATATATATATATATATATATATATATATATATATATATATATAATATATGTAGAGAGAGAGGGGGATAAAAGATGGAGCCAAAATAATATATAAATTGTAAATATGTGAGTCATGAAGCTTCATGAAATGTGGGGGATTAATATAAGCAATAGAAATGAGACACATTCCATGAGATTCAAAAGAACCCTACTACAAGCAGTATGAGCTCCAACCAAAAAGGGACTGTTTCCACAATCTGGGAAAATGTGCTTCAGAGACATATCAGCTACGGTGAGGAAAGACCTAATTATCGGCTAATCCTCATATCTCTGAATAACCGTTAACTGCTGTAAGTACAAAACTGGCAACCCACGCATCTGCTACACACATGTCCAGATTCAGACACACACACTGACCTACCTCTTAGCTTTTCTTCTTTTGACAGAATGTCCTCCATGTTTTTTACTTTTGTCTTTGCCCTCACAATCCACAGATCCTTGCAGTCATTCAATAATGCCAGACATTAGGGTTTCATGCCAGATCCTGTTGCTCTATTAACCTTTTAAGTCAGTCCCAGTAACAGCTTAAAAATGCTGCCTGGTATCATTTAGTGTTCCTCTGGTCTTTGTATTGAACCCCCCCACCCCCACACACACACACACACAGACAAAAAGTCATCACTTTCAGCTGTCCTTGATTTTACAGGATACTCCCACTGCTGCCTCTTAAAGGTGCCCTGATTTTACAGGATACTCCTGCTGCTGCCTCTTATGGGTGCCCTGATTTTACAGGATACCCCCACTGCTGCCTCTTATAGGTGCCTTGATTTTACGGGATAGTCCTGCTGCTGCTGCTTATAAGTGCCTTGATTTTACAGGATAGTCCTGCTGCTGTCTCTTATAGGTGCCTTGATTTTATAGGATAGTCCTGCTGCTGCCTCCTATAGGTGCCTTGATTTTACAGTATGCTCTCTCTGCTGCCTCTTATAGGTACCATGTCATTGTCATCTAAAAAGACGTTATGTACTTAGCATAACGTTCCATCTGTGTTGTCCATCATCATTTATCCTTGTCTGATGGGTCCGGTTCCAAATATCAGAACCAACTCAGCTATTACTACCACTTGCAGTGACCAAAAATTCTTGAGCTTAAGACCTACCCACAATGCCCCTCTCCTAGATTGAGTTTGCTGAAAAACAGAATGACAGAAATGTAATGGCTGCATACAGGCTATAACTGGAACCTTTTATAAATAGTCAGCAATAAGATATTTATATTGCCTATTCTAGCAAAAAAACCTGTCAGGGCAGGGTGAAGGAAGTAGGGAAGTCAAGGATAAATGAAGATGGACAACACAGATGGAATGTTATGGTATGTACGTAACTTCTTTATCTGATGTTGTCAATCTTCATTGATCCTTGACTGATGGGACAGAGTCCCTAACTACCTTTGATCTTGGGAGGATTCACAGAAGTATATTCATGAGGGCCATTTTACCAATGAGTCTCTTCACATGGTGACCAGATCCTATACAAAGTAAGTGATGAAGGTGTGTGGAGTAGCCCAGGTTGCGACTGCACATATATCATCTATTGAAGCTGAAAACTGGAAAACTACGGAAGTAGCCACAGCTTTTGTAGAATGAGCTTTTGTAGGAAAAGGCAAATCAGTTTTGTATCTGTGCTAGACAAATTAAATACAATTTTTGAACCAGCTAGCTAGGGTAACCGTATTCTATGCAGATAAAAGCATAACTGTGAAAATCTAATGAATGTAAACTGTATTTACTTTCATTTGAAACATCAGGAAAGAAGACTGGCAAATGAAGGTGTGATTTATATATATATATATATATATATATATATATATATATATATATATATATATATTTATATATAAATATATATATATAGATAGGTGTATATATATATATATATATATATATATATATATATATATATATATATAGGTGTGTATATATATATATATATATATATATATATATATATATATATATATATATATAGAGGTGTGTGTATATATATATATATATATATATATATATATATATATATAAATATATAGGTATCTGACATCACCTTAGGTAGAAAGAAGGGTTTATCCTTAAGGAGACTATCTTTCTGGACATGGGGAATGGAGGTTTACATAATAAGGCCTGTATTTTGAAATTCCTGTGGCAGAGGCCATCACCACTAAGAAAAAAATGTTTTCTAGGATACATTTTTTTTTGTAACTCACAAATGGTTTTGAAGGGCAGTCGAACAAGCACACATAGGACCGATTAGACATCCCAAGGTGATGTAGGACTGTAATAAGGTGGTCTTAATATCAGGGTCCCTTTATGAAAATGCTGTGCATGGAATGAAAGAAACCACACAATATTCCTCAAAACCATTATGAAAAAAGGAAATGGCTGCTAGCTGAGCTTTAATAGATGAAGGAGAAGCTCTTGTGTAGAGAATGAAAGCAAAACAATCTTGAATTTTATCAGTATGAATCAAAGCAAAACAATCTTGAATTTTATCAGTATGAATCAAACAGGAGACAATGTCCCTTTCAGAAGTGTAAAAGGTGAACATTTCATTCTTTTACTAGTGTAGAGTTTACATATGGATGACTTATGGGAATCTAACAGAACATGACATATGCGGGAAGAAGGATCGGTCCGCCTGGCAATTATTGGAACTGGGGGGATCAAGGAACATCCTTTGGTAACTCCTGGTTGGGGATGACAGGGCAAGTTGGTTGATGCACTTGTTGTTCAAAGGTCAGGCAAGAAGGATGCAGGAAGGCTGGCCCTCTTGATGAAGAAATCCTTTTTATCATGCTTGTATTGAGAAACCACTCATGAGGCCGAAATGATCTGCTCAATTTGCCTGCTATCATACTGAAGCTCTCCCGAATATGCTTTGCTATGAGAAATTGGTTGGAAGAAATCACCCATTGTCACACCAAAAAGAGTTAAGATTTGGTTCCTTCTGTTTCTTGATATACCAAACCATTAACATATTATCCGACTGAATTGCAATTGTTCACAACGGGAGAGTAGTCTGAAAGGTTCGCAATGGTAAAACAACTGCTCTCATCGCTATAACACTGATATGCAAATTGTCCTTTATAGGGAACAAGGGAGTGTCTAATCCAGATAATGCCCACTTGGCCCCATTGGGAGGCATTCATAAACACTATGACCTACGGCTGTAGTGAGGACATGGTCCCAGGGATGGTCCTGAGGAATCTCTTCTGGGTCAGTCACTAAGCCAGATAATTTCTGCAAAGATTGGAGGAAAAACAGATCCAACATAGACTGATAAGGTGTTGAGCACTGAGATGCAAGTAGGCTTTGAAGAATTCTCCTCTGAAACCTATCCAAAGGAACTAGTGTAATCACTGCAAAGCCTAGAACCCAGAGGCTATGAAAGTTTCCATACTTAGCATAGTTCCTAAGATCTCTAAATCTTAAGTTTGAGTTAATTGTGATACTTTGCAATTTACAGTTATTCCTAGGTGTGTACTAGTTAGGAGAGCATAGTATCTTGCCTTTTGTTTTTTTTTTTTTTGTTTGTTTTTTTAAACAAATGCTGGTCTGACTGGTAATGATCCAGTCATCCAGGTATAGAAACCCCTGGAATCCTTGCAGTCTCATGGTAGCTGTATTTCTGCCCTGCACTTGTTGAACAGGTCTATGTTATTTTGTTGAATGGCTATTCAGCAAATAGCCATTCCTCGAACACTTATTTAGCGAAGCAGTTCTTCATCAAATGATGAATGTTAACTAGGGCAAACTAGCAGTTGGCTACCATCTGGAATTTGCCATTTTCCGCACGGTAATGTGATTTCAGAGTTGGTATATTTAGTTGGGGGGGGGTGTGGGGACATAGGCCCCCACCTTGGCAGGTTTTAAATTTTATTTATTCATTTATTTATTTATTTATTTTTATGGTCGCTCTGTTGGCCAACTTCTTGTTTGCCCTACTTAAAATTTGCTATTCTGTGAAGAGTGGCTTCACTAAATAGCTGTTTGACAAATGGCTATTCAACTAAGTGATATAGATCTCTGGTGAATATCCTGGGGGCTGTGGTGAGGCCAAAGGACAGAACCCTGAACTAATATGACTGGCTATTAGTCAGAAGTGGAGAAGCCCTTTGGAGCGTTTGTCCATTTAATATGGTAATATGCTTCCTGAAGGTCTGTGGAGCATATCCAGTTGTCTTATTCCAAGAACAGAATAATGGAGTGAAGTGTGAACATACAAAATTCCATTTTGTGAACCAGTTTGTTCAGAATGCTGGTAGAGGTAGACGTCTGTCGCATGAGTGGCTTTCTCCATTGAAGTTCTCTCCTATGTCCCTGAAAGAACTGTTTCTATGTTTGCCTTGGAAAGACCTTTTGGATTTTGAACCACATTTCCCCAGTGCCCCTGCGATTCCTGGAAAGGGATGTTTGGGGAATGGAAAAAAATACTTCCATGGCAGAAAGGGTTTTAACCTGTTCTTCACACTTGAATAATCCTTCTCAAACATATTGTCCAAAAGGGGGGAATCTGTCAAAAGAAGCATTGACAGATAAAAAACCCAAATGACTCTGCAAAATCACATAGACATTTCCAGGCAAATCTCCCATTGGCAATGCCTGAACCTGCCTGTCTGCAAGTGCAGTGATCATTGTGGATGAGCTGGAAGCAGACTGTCAGATAGATAAGTGGGAAGCAACTTTCTCTTGTACCTCCTCAGAGATAGCTCCAGAAAGAGAATTGGATAATTCTTAAAGATATTTTTTTAATCTATAAAACTCTTAGTGGAGGTCAGGATTGAACATTGTACCTCATGCATAGGAAGCAAAGACCTTAACCATTATGCTAACTGGTATTTCTGGTAAAAACTCAAGGATCTTAGGGGACAGGTCAGTGAACTCCCTTTCCAGCCCCATCCATTGTCAGAGACTATCTGTTAGGTAGGGGAATAAAGGAACTTTTTACAGCCAGCCCCTTTTTCAGAGGCAGCTGCAATGAACATGGAAACCACAGCCAAATCCTTGGCCCTAAACTGTTTATCCTTGGAGGAAGAAACTAATTTTGTCAGGATTAATGGGAAGGGCTAAAAGGAGTCAGAACCTTTACACGCCCACTGAGAAAACAAGTGAATATAGTCATCAGTGGAGAGACTAACCCAAGAGGTAGATGGTTGTGTGCTAAAGGGCAGTAATACTGATGCCTCTGTTGCAGGGTTTTGGGACTTGCAGTCACCCCCCCCCCCATTCCAGTGGCTCCAGGGACTCTCCAAGGAGACATCATCAGAGGGAGACTTTAGAAACGCTTCTCCTCCATTGAATTCAATATCATCAGTGACAGTATTCTCCATGGTAAGTAAGTGCTTCCTGTTGCACTTTCTCTTCTGAGGGGCCTTCTTGGTGGGAGGGGCCAGTGGGGAGTATTAGAAGGGGATGGATCAGATATACAGGAATCCTGCCATCTGGGCATTCACTGTCCTCATGGAGATGTTGTTAAAGTATCTGAGCTTGGGGTTGCAGGAGGGGGAGGGGAGGGGAGCCAATTGGTTGGCTGCAGTAGACATAGCCTCAAAAACTAAAATCCCTGAAGATGGAAGGGACAGCAGAACCAAGAAATAACAACCTCAGAATGGGGTCACTCCCCACTCTGAAGAGGCAACTGCCAAGGCTGAAGTCAGAGCTGAACCAAAGTGGGTTGATGCTCTAAGGTGCAGGGACTGCTTCAAGAAGTAGAAGTCAATACTTGCTCCATGGAGTTGACAGCACAGACTCAGCCGAAAGTCTGGATCTGAAAAAACATTAGAGCTCAGAGTAATCACTGATTCTGGAGGTAAGAGCATCTCTGGAATAAATGCAATCAGCACTGAGACAGTTAGGGTGGAATACTGTAAAAACTTTACAGGACAGGACTGTCATGAAATAATTGTCTTGAAAGGATGTAATCAGTGCCAAGAGTCTGCACTGATGGACATCTCCACTCTGATACATGCAGCGCCTTATCCTGTATTTGTTTCAGAACCGAAGGTCATTCAGTGCCAAAGATGCAGGTTCTGATAAGGCTATCAGTTCTATGGATGCCGTGGGAAACCAAAGCAGTATGCTTAAAAGCAGTCGATTAAGAGGAACTTGAAAGAACAGAAGCTCGAGCCTTCTTGAAGATGGTGACGAGGATGAAAGTCACACCGAACTGCTCCTGTTTTCTAAATTTTCTGTCAAAAAAGAAGAGATAGCTGATGAGAGAGAGATGTTTCACTTTCCTCCCTGTCAGCAACAAAGACAGCCTCTGCCTGAAAATTAATTATTTTGAAATTCAACTAGTAGTCTATCTTAAAATACAACGGGAGTGTGTTATCTCTTCCTTCATGAAAAGGTACCTGTCTCAAACAGAAAACACAGAAAGGAAACCCTGTCAGAGAAAGGAATCTTGTAGCCGCATAACTTGCACATCTTAAATCCAGGTGGGCTCTTAGATTCTCCAACTATAACTTTAAAGGAAATCAGAAACTCACTTTCCAAGGAAAAGATGCCAAACACAGCCACTCACACTCTCAGACAAGATAGTGAGGGAAAGCATAATAAAAGCAAGAGATTTCTGAAAGTGAATGAGAAGGAGGGAGCTACCAACAATGGTATAAGGGAGTACAAAACTATAAGGAAAGGAGAGAAATACCAATGATGGTAGAGAGAATACAGTTTGTATTATCTAAAATGGGGAGGGCAGAGAACACATACAAAACAAATACAAATTTGTCAGACAAACAAAAATTCTTCAGAGAAGAAAGGTTAAAGATAGATAAACTAAAAAATAACTGACTTAGCTTGAGAGCTCTGGCAAACTTGGCTATCTCTGGAAGCAGCAAACAAGATCTGAGGTAACTTGAAGAGGGGCATTGTGGGTATGTCTTAAACTCAAGAGTTTTAGGTCACTGTGAGCTATAGTAATGGCCGAGTCAGTTCCGATATTCAAAACAGGACCCATCAGTAAAGGATCAATGAAGACTGACGACATCAGATATAGTGTTACAATCATTAAATAATGCCAGATATAAGAGGTTATACTATGTAAAATATTGTTACAATCATTGAATAATGCCAGACATTAGAGGTTATATTATATAAAATATTGTTAGTCATTGAATAATGCCAGACATTAGAGGTTATACTATCTAAAATATTGCAAATGTCCTTGAATAATGACAGACATTAGAGGTTATACTTTCTAAAATATTTTTACACTCATTGAATAATGCCATACATTAGAGGTTATAGTATCTAAACTATTGTTACAGTCATTGAATAATGCCAGAAAATACACATTATACTATCAAAATATTGTTACAATCATTGAATAATGCCAGACATTAGACTTTATACTGTCTAAAATATTGTTACAATTGTTGAATAATGCCAGACATTACACATTATACTATCAAAAATATTGTTAAATCATTGAATAATGCCAGACATTAGAGGTTATACTATCTAAACATTGGTACAGTCGTTGTATAATGCCAGACATTAGAGGTTATACTATCTAAAACATTGTTACACTCATGGAATAATGCCAGACATTAGAGATTATGCTATCTAAAATATTGTTACAGTCGTTGAATAATGCCAGACATTAGAGGGTATAATATCTAAATGATTGTTACAATCGTTGAATAATGGCAATCATTAGAGGTTATACTATCTAAAATATTGTTACTGTTGCTGAATAATGCCAGACATTAAAGGCTATACTGTCTAAAATATTGTTGTTGTTCTTCTTCTACTTCTTCTTTCGGCTTTTTCCCGATTAGGGGTTACACTTAAATAATGGCAGACATTAGAGGTTATACTATCTAAAACATTGTTACAATTGTTGAGTAATGCCAGAAATTACACTTTATACTATCAAAAATATTGTTACAATCATTGAATAATACAAGACATTAGAGGTTATACTATCTAAAATATTGTTACAGTCATTGAATAATGCCAGACATAAGAGGTTATACTATCTAAAATATTGTTACAGTCATTAAATAATGCCAGACATTGGAGGTTATACTATATAAAATATTCTACAAAAGTTGAATAATGCCAGACATTACACATTATACTATCATAAATATTGTTGCAATCATTGAATGATGCCAGGCATTAGAGGTTATACTATCTAAAATATAGTTACAGTCATTGAATAATGCAAGATATTAGAGGTCATACTATCTAAAATATTGTACAGTCATTAAATAATGCCAAAAATTAGAGATTATACTATCTAAAATATTGATAGAGTCGTTGAATAATGCCAGACATTAGAGGTTATGCTATCTAAAATATTGTTAGAGTCATTTAATAATGCTAGACTTTATACCTTATTGTTTGTGTCTTTCGGCTTTTCCCGGTTAGGGGTCGCCACAGCGGAACTCCGGTTCACTAATGATTGGCAGTAGAGTTTTACGTGCTGGCTTGCCAGGCCTAATGCACAACCTTCAATGAAGGAACACCCGTTCACGCATGTCGCCACACAGAAGACGCTCTATCAAAAATATTGTTCCAATCATTGAATAATGCCGGAAATTAGAGGTTATACTATCTAAAATATTGTTAAATCATTGAATAATGCCAAACATTAGAGATTATACCATCTAAAATATTGTTACATTCGTTGTATAATGCCAGAAATTAAAGGATATACTATCTAAAATATTGATACAGTCAGTGAATAATGCCAGACATTACACGTTATACAGGCTAAAATACTGTTACACTTGAATAATGCAGACATCAGAGTTTATACTATCTAAAACATTGTTACAGTTGTTGAATTATGGCAGACATTAGAGGTTATGCTATCTAAAATATTGTTACAATCGTTGAATAATGCCAGACATCAGAGTTTATACCATATAAAATATTCTTACAGTCATAGAAAAATGCCAGCCATTAGAGGTTATACTATGTAAAATATTGTTACAATCATTGAATAATGCCAGACAGTAGAGGTTATACTATCAAAAATATTGTTCCAGTCATTGAATAATGCCAGACATAAGAGATTATACTATCTAAAATATTTTTAAAACCGTTGAATAATGCCAGATATTAGAGGTTATACTAACTAAAATATTCTTACAATTATTGAATAATTGCAGATATTAGAGGTTATACTATCTAAAATATTGTTACAATCATTGAATAATGCCGTACATTAGAAGTTATACTATCTAAAGTATTGTTACAATTGCTGAACAATGCCAGACATTACACATTACACTATGAAAAATATTGTTACAATCATTGAATAATGCCAGACATTAGAGGTTATACTATCTAAAATAGTGTTATAGTCGTTGTATAATGCTAGAAAATTAGAGGTTATATTATCTACAATATTGTTACAGTCGTTAAATAATGTCAGACATTATAGGTTATAGTTTCTAAAATATTCTTATAGTCGTTGAAAAATGCCAGGCATTAGATGTTATACTATCTAAAATATTGTTATATTTGTTGAATAATGGCAGACATTAGCGGTTATACTATTTAAATTATTGTTACAATCTTTGGATAATGGCAGACATTTGATTTTATATTATCTAAAATATTGTTACAGTCACTGAATAATGCCAGACATTAGAAGTTATTACTATCTAAAATATTGTTGCAGTCATTGAATAATGGCAGATATTAGAGGTTATACTATCTACATTATTGTTACAGTCATCGAATAATGCCAATCATTAGAGTTTATACTATCTAAAATATTGTTACAATCATTGAATAATGCCAGACATTAGATGTTATACCATCTGAAATATTCTTACAGTCATTGAAAAATGCCAGACATTAAACATTATACTATCAAAAATATTGTTACAATCATTGAATAATGCCAGACATTAGAAGTTATACTATCTAAAGTATTGTTACAATTGCTGAACAATGCCAGACATTACACATTACACTATGAAAAATATTGTTACAATCATTGAATAATGCCAGACATTAGAGGTTATACTATCTAAAATAGTGTTATAGTCGTTGTATAATGCTAGAAAATTAGAGGTTATATTATCTACAATATTGTTACAGTCGTTAAATAATGTCAGACATTATAGGTTATAGTTTCTAAAATATTCTTATAGTCGTTGAAAAATGCCAGGCATTAGATGTTATACTATCTAAAATATTGTTATATTTGTTGAATAATGGCAGACATTAGCGGTTATACTATTTAAATTATTGTTACAATCTTTGGATAATGGCAGACATTTGATTTTATATTATCTAAAATATTGTTACAGTCACTGAATAATGCCAGACATTAGAAGTTATTACTATCTAAAATATTGTTGCAGTCATTGAATAATGGCAGATATTAGAGGTTATACTATCTACATTATTGTTACAGTCATCGAATAATGCCAATCATTAGAGTTTATACTATCTAAAATATTGTTACAATCATTGAATAATGCCAGACATTAGATGTTATACCATCTGAAATATTCTTACAGTCATTGAAAAATGCCAGACATTAAACATTATACTATCAAAAATATTGTTACAATCATTGAATAATGCCAGACATTAGAGGTTATACTATCTAAAATATTGTTACAGTCATTGAATAATGCCAGACATTAGAGGTTATACTATCTAAAATATTATTACAGTAATTGAATAATTTCAGATATTAGAGGTTATACTATCTAAAATATTGTTACAATTGTTGAATAATGGTAGACTTTAGGGGTTATACTATCTAAAATATTGTTGCATTCAATGAATAATGCCAGACATTAGAGGTTATACCATGTAAAATATTGTTACAGTCATTGAATAATGTCAGACATTAGAGGTTATAGAATTTAAAATATTGCTACAGTCATTGAATAATGCCAGACATTAGAGGTTATAGTATTTAAAATATTGCTACAATCATTGAATAATTTCAGACATTAGGGGTTATACTATTTAAAATATTGTTTCAATCGTTGAATAATGCCAGACATTATAGGTTATACAATCTAAAATATTGTGAAAGTTGTTGAATAATGCCAGATATTTGAGGTTATACAACCTAAAGTATTGTTACAATCGTTAAATAATGCCAGACATTAAAGGATATACTATCTAAAATATTGTTAGGGTCATTGAATACTGCCAGACATTAAAGGTTATACTGTCTATAATATTATTACATTTGTATAATGGCAGACATTTGAGGTCATACTATCTAAAATATTTATTTATTTATTTATTTATTTATTTACATTTGTTGACCTGGAATGTTCGACTGGATGTAGGTCCATTTTCAGTGGAGGCCTGGGGAGAAAAGCTCCACAGTTAAAATATACAGACAGTAGTTCCATTGGATTTACTTAGCGATTAACAATTTGATTAACATAGCAATTAATTACAAACATAGTTACAGACGAAGAACATAGTACATCAGTAGACAACTAGAATCTTTATCTGCGAAGTACATAACAGACATTAACAATTGTTACAATAAGAAGTTCCTGCTGTATAATAAGTAGTAAGCCTATGAACATCCAAGCTTGCTATAATCAAGGTAGTTAGTGGGGTAGAAAGAAAGGTAGTGGTTGGATGGGGTGGGTGATATTAGAGTGGGAGTTGCAAGGGCATAGCCAGCATGTTTTTAGGTGTGCTTTTAGTAAAGTTTTGAAGTGGGTGCATGATGGTACGGAGGTAATTGTGGGTGGAAGGGAGTTCCATAATTTGGCTATGGCACAAGAGAATAGTGCTTCACCAGCAGAGTTTTTGGCTTTAGTGACCTGCAAGTGATTGTTGTTGCTGGATCTTAGTGGTCTGGTGGTGCCATAGGGTTGGAGTAGATTCTGGAGGGATGGGACATTTAGTGGATGGTTTACTAGTTTGTGGGTGGGTGAGAGTTGATACCATTGAAGGAGGTGAGGGAGTTTAAGCCAGCCCAGTTCAGCAAGTGAGAGACAGTGGTGACTACGGTAGGATTCTCCTGTGGTGAATTTGGCGATTTTGTTGTAGCAGGTCTCTAGCTTGTTTAGATTGCATTGCCTTAGGTTGGTATATATTGGAGAGGCATAAAGTAGGGTGGAGATAAGGTGGGAATTTGCTACTGAAATCTTTGCCGCTTTGGTAAGAAGTTGCTTATTTCTGTATAACGCTCCTAGTTTTTTTGTGGACTTTTTTTATGGTCATGGATATATGAATGTCAAATTTTAGTTTGTCTATTTTCACTCCTAGCAATTTGGTGTGTTCTGTTGCGTGTATAGTGGTGTTGCCTTTTGCTGTGATGTTAAAGTGAGAGTTGTTTTGAGTATGTTTGGTGGGTTGGAAGATGAGTAGTTTAGTTTTGTTTGAGTTGAGTATTAATTGGGCATCGGATAACCAAGTTTCAACAGAGGAAAAGGCTTCCTGTGTGAGTTTTTGCAGTTTGGATAGGGACTGGGCTGAGCAGATGATGGTTGAGTCATCTGCATATTGTATGAGTGTGCCATGTTTGGTGGCAGAGGCTAGATTATTGGTGAAAATAGAGAAGAGTAGGGGTTCAAGGATGGATCCTTGGGGAACCTCTGTAGAGACAGGTAGTTGATGAGATATGTCATTCTGCCATACAATGGATTGTTAGCGGTCAGACAGGTAACTCTGAAACCAGTTGGTGACTGATTGAGAGAAAGATAGGTTATTGAGGACAGAGATGAGTTGTTTGTGTGGGACCATGTAAAATGCTTTAGATAGGTCTAAGAAAGTAGCAGAGGAGAGATAGCCATTGTTTTTATGCTGAAGCATAGTTTTAGTAAAGGAGAGTAAGGCAGTGGTGGTGCTATGGTTTGGTTGGAAACCATGCTGAGTATTGGAAAGGAGGTTGTTAGTAAGGAGGTAGTCTGAGACCTGAGAGTGAATGCATCTCTCTAGTATTTTGTAGAGTGGAGAGAGAATAGCTATGGGGCTGTAATTGGTTAGTTCTGTGGAGCAGAATTATATGTGATACTTTCCACAGTGTGGGAATGTAACTTTCTGACAGAGATTGGTTAATCAAGATGGATACTGGGTAGGCCAGAGCATCAGCTGTGATTTGTAGGTATTCACTTGGGAGGTTGTCTGCTGCTAATTTGGTGGGCTTCAGTTTAGTTAAGAGTTTTTTTATGTTGGAGGTAGGTACAGGAGAAAAAGAGAAGGCAGTGGGGAGATTACTAGTTGAAGGTGTGGGTTGGAGGGGAGGGGGGTTGTGTTGTTTAGCTAGTGATAGTATGTTTTGTGTGAAGTGTGTGTTGAATGAGGTAGCAATATTTTTGGTGGAGTGAGGCATTTTAGGAGGATGGGTACTGACTTTACCTGGGTGGAGGATAGAGTTTATGGAAGACCAGAATTGTTTGGGGCTGTGTTGGGAGGAGTCTAGGGCAAATTAGTAGTATTGGAATTGGTCCTGTTTTATTAGCTTTTTTACTCTATTGCATAGTTCTAGGAATTTCTGTCTAGTAGAGGGGGTTTTGGTTTTGTGTCAGTGCTCCCAGGCTTTATCCCTGTTTTTCATTTCTGACTTAGTGGTTTTCTGTAGCCATGGGGAGGGTTGTGCTTTGGTTCTGGAAAGTCTTATGGGGGCATGGTAATTAAGGATGCTCAGGAAGGTAGTATTAAATAATTTAACTGCGTCATCAAGACTGAGGTACTTTAGAGGATGCCAGTTGTATTCTTTGAGGGATGAGATGAATGTGAGTGGGTTAACATTTAGTTTTTTATGTATTTGACGGTAGATGACAGGTTTAGCTTGGCATAGGTATTTTTTTAGTAGGAATGTTGGGAGTGATCACTGAGGCTATCTGATAAGCAGCCTGTTATATATGGTTGGGAGCTCTTACTGACTAGTATCCAATCCAGGGTAGTGTGCTTGCTGGAGTTTTTATTTATTCTGGTTGGCAACTGGACTAGTTGGGGAAGCCATGAAGGTTTACATGATGGGCTGGATGGTTGCCAGAATAGGATTGCCAGTCAATATTGAAATCACCTACAATTATATTTTTTGGGGGGAAATGGTGGGTAGACCAGCTGAAGAGGTTTTCTAGTGGAGGGATGTTTTGGCCAGGTGGGAAGTAGCATCCAATTATGTTGATGGTTTTGTTTTGGTATATTTTGAGGTTGGTATATATTATTTCTTCATTGCCTATTTGTGGAGCTGATGATTTTAAGATCTGGATGTTTAGATGCTGTTTAAATATTATAGCTATACCACCTCCTTTCTTGTTTAGCTAGTATACTCTTAGTATGCTGTAACCAATAGGGAAGATTTGCTCACTGGTAATGTGAGGTTTTAGCCAGGTTTCTGACAGGATGAATATATCTGGGGAGTACAAGTCTATGGTGGAATGGAATTCATGGACTTTGATGGATATACTTCTAATATTTAGGCTTAGTAGAAGGAAATCACTTGGCTTTCTATTGGCTGTGATATGGGAGATGTTGTGGTTTCTAGTCTTATTATGAGGATTGGGGTTGGAGATGGTAGGGCCAGGGTTGGGGTGGATGTCTCCACTTAGGGCTAGTTTTGATATGCATCAGGTTATTAGTTTTCTCAGTTTTTGAATGTGTTTCTTTATTAGGGAAACTTTATGATTGTGCTCTGTGGGTAATAGGTATGATGGGAGGGTTACTATGTTAAGTTGTGGGGATGCTTTATGTTTGAGTAATATAGTTGGTAGAATATGCTGGGGTGTATAGGGATGGTTCATGAGTTGGTGAGAGGGAAGCTGAGTGAGGGTGAAACATGAGTGGTGGTGTGAGTAGTAGTACAGTGGTAGTGGTTGAGTGGGGGAATGATGGAGTTTTGGTAGGATGTAAGATATGCAAGGAGAGTGCATGCAGTGAGCATAGGTAAGGTATGCTTGTACATGTTAGCTGAGGAGGAGTGATAGTAGTAGGAATATGGAGGAGGTAGTGTTGGGTTTAGTGCCATGGTTGGCTATTGAAAAGATGGGAGGGGTTTGTGAGTGTAATAAAGGTAGGACCACTGGGGGTGGGAGGAAATAGGGGACAGGATGGGGAGTGAAGCGGGTAGAAACCCTGTTAGTTGCTCTTAGGAGGGGGCTGGAAACAATCAGGTAACAGATTAAACTGATAAATGAACATATGATAGTGAATGTGGAGACTCAGGTAGGTACCCTGTATTTCCACAAACTATCAGTTAGCTGTGCCCCAGTTCAGGCAGTTTTAATAAGTTCTATGGCAGAGCTGAGCATGAGGTGCTCAAAGGGTGGTTGTAGTTTTAAAAATGGCGCCTGCCACAGGTAATATTTATTAACTTTGGGATTGGCTTAAGATAATAAACAGGGAAGGGGGAGGGGGAGAACAAGGGTGTGAGCAGGCAGTTCTTTTGTACTGCTGCTAATGAGCCAAAGCAAAGACAAGTTTGTGTTTAAGAAACAATCAGAATTGACCAAGGACTGCTCTGAAACTGTAAGTCATTTCTTAATTATTTCTCAGGTGGAAAAACAGGATAACCTTTTATCGGTAGGCTACTGTGGTCTCAGTTTAAATTAACAAACACACAGTATTTATCAGTTATGGATACTATTTGCTAACAGAAGGGAATAAGAGAGATAGTGGAAGATGAGTGTGTGTGTGTGTAGGGGGGGGGGGGCACTTGCAAGCCAAAGCAGAGTGCTCTACAAGGGAAAATGAATATTGGCTCAAACAGGTAGACACATACTCAAAGTTAACTTTAGCTGTATGCAGACAGTTCAGACCCAGACTGCGCTTTTCTTATAAGAATGATAAAGGTGGTACCGCAGTCGAATACTTAAGAGTGGTGTTAGGTCTAGAAAAGAAGAGTACAGAGAGGAGTAAGCACTTTTGAGATGATAAAGATATATTATAAAGATTACAAAAAACAAACTGAGCAAATAGCTACTGCATACAGGAAAATATGTCTTGAACCAACTACTAGTATACGCAAATACTGAGCCAATTGGAAAAACATCAGTTAGAAGGGTCCTCAGCTGACATTTATGCAGTCACAGATAAAAATATAGTGAGAAGCACTCTGCCCTGGGTTTCTAATGTGATTCTATCCACCAGTAACAGCACAATTCTATACAAATAATTAGACACCATTATGAGCTGTCTAAACACAACACAAATACATGAATAACATTAGTGAACAAGGTGCAGCTATGCAAGTAGACCATACTATTCTACTAAAATAACTTGGTGCAGAGAAACAAAATGCTAGCATGCCATAGTAACTTACAGTATTAAAGCATAAATCATATTAGATGTCTAACACAATTCAACATAAATAAGAATATACAGTTTTAAAACACTTACTTGAGAGACACTGAGCTCCTCATGGGGCCTGTAGCAGAGTGGATTGTAGTTTTAAAAATGGTACCTGCCACAGGTAATATTTATTAACTTTGGGATTGGCTTAAGGTAATAAACAGGGAAGGGGGAGGTGTAGAACAAGGGTGTGAGCAGGCAGTTCTTTTGTACTGCTGCTAATGAGCCAAAGCAAAGCAAATATTGTTACAATTGTTGAGTAATGCCAGACATTACACACTATACTATCAAAACTATTGTTACAATCACTGAATAATACAAGACATTAGAGGTTATAGTATATAAAATATTGTTACAGTCATTGAATAATGCCAGACATTAGAGATTATACTATCTAAAATATGGTTACAGTCATTGAATATTTCCAGACATTAGAGGTTATACTATCTAAAATATTGTTACCGTCAATGAATAATGGCAGACATTACACATTATACTATTCAAAATAATGTTACAATCATTGAATAATGCCAGATATTAGAAGTTATACTATCTAAAATATTGTTACAGTCATTGAATAATGCCAGACATTAGAGGTTATACTATCTAAACATTGTTACAGTCGTTGTATAATGCCAGACATTAGAGGTTATACTATCTAAAACATTGTTACACTCATGGAATAATGCCAGACATTAGAGATTATGCTATCTAAAATATTGTTACAGTCGTTGAATAATGCCAGACATTAGAGGGTATAATATCTAAATGATTGTTACAATCGTTGAATAATGGCAATCATTAGAGGTTATACTATCTAAAATATTGTTACTGTTGCTGAATAATGCCAGACATTAAAGGCTATACTGTCTAAAATATTGTTGTTGTTCTTCTTCTACTTCTTCTTTCGGCTTTTTCGATTAGGGGTTACACTTAAATAATGGCAGACATTAGAGGTTATACTATCTAAAACATTGTTACAATTGTTGAGTAATGCCAGAAATTACACTTTATACTATCAAAAATATTGTTACAATCATTGAATAATACAAGACATTAGAGGTTATACTATCTAAAATATTGTTACAGTCATTGAATAATGCCAGAAATAAGAGGTTATACTATCTAAAATATTGTTACAGTCATTAAATAATGCCAGACATTGGAGGTTATACTATATAAAATATTCTACAAAAGTTGAATAATGCCAGACATTACACATTATACTATCATAAATATTGTTGCAATCATTGAATGATGCCAGGCATTAGAGGTTATACTATCTAAAATATAGTTACAGTCATTGAATAATGCAAGATATTAGAGGTCATACTATCTAAAATATTGTACAGTCATTGAATAATGCCAAAAATTAGAGATTATACTATCTAAAATATTGATAGAGTCGTTGAATAATGCCAGACATTAGAGGTTATGCTATCTAAAATATTGTTAGAGTCATTTAATAATGCTAGACTTTATACCTTATTGTTTGTGTCTTTCGGCTTTTCCCGGTTAGGGGTCGCCACAGCGGAACTCCGGTTCACTAATGATTGGCAGTAGAGTTTTACGTGCTGGCTTGCCAGGCCTAATGCACAACCTTCAACGAAGGAACACCCGTTCACGTATGTCGCCACACAGAAGACGCTCTATCAAAAATATTGTTCCAATCATTGAATAATGCCGGAAATTAGAGGTTATACTATCTAAAATATTGTTAAATCATTGAATAATGCCAAACATTAGAGATTATACCATCTAAAATATTGTTACATTCGTTGTATAATGCCAGAAATTAAAGGATATACTATCTAAAATATTGATACAGTCAGTGAATAATGCCAGACATTACACGTTATACAGGCTAAAATATTGTTACACTTGAATAATGCAGACATCAGAGTTTATACTATCTAAAACATTGTTACAGTTGTTGAATTATGGCAGACATTAGAGGTTATGCTATCTAAAATATTGTTACAATCGTTGAATAATGCCAGACATCAGAGTTTATACCATATAAAATATTCTTACAGTCATAGAAAAATGCCAGCCATTAGAGGTTATACTATGTAAAATATTGTTACAATCGTTGAATAATGCCAGACAGTAGAGGTTATACTATCAAAAATATTGTTCCAGTCATTGAATAATGCCAGACATAAGAGATTATACTATCTAAAATATTTTTAAAACCGTTGAATAATGCCAGATATTAGAGGTTATACTAACTAAAATATTCTTACAATTATTGAATAATTGCAGATATTAGAGGTTATACTATCTAAAATATTGTTACAATCATTGAATAATGCCATACATTAGAAGTTATACTATCTAAAGTATTGTTACAATTGCTGAACAATGCCAGACATTACACATTATACTATGAAAAATATTGTTACAATCATTGAATAATGCCAGACATTAGAGGTTATACTATCTAAAATAGTGTTATAGTCGTTGTATAATGCCCTAAAATTAGAGGTTATATTATCTACAATATTGTTACAGTCGTTAAATAATGTCAGACATTATAGGTTATAGTTTCTAAAATATTCTTATAGTCGTTGAAAAATGCCAGGCATTAGATGTTATACTATCTAAAATATTGTTATATTTATTGAATAATGGCAGACATTAGAGGTTATACCATTTAAAATATTGTTACAATCTTTGGATAATGGCAGACATTTGATTTTATATTATCTAAAATATTGTTACAGTCACTGAATAATGCCATACATTAGAAGTTATTACTATCTAAAATATTGTTGCAGTCATTGAATAATGGCAGATATTAGAGGTTATACTATCTACATTATTGTTACAGTCATCGAATAATGCCAATCATTAGAGTTTATACTATCTAAAATATTGTTACAATCATTGAATAATGACAGACATTAGATGTTATACCATCTAAAATATTCTTACAGTCATTGAAAAATGCCAGACATTAAACATTATACTATCAAAAATATTGTTACAATCATTGAATAATGCCAGACATTAGAGGTTATACTATCTAAAATATTGTTACAGTCATTGAATAATGCCAGACATTAGAGGTTATACTATCTAAAATATTATTACAGTAATTTAATAATTTCAGATATTAGAGGTTATACTATCTAAAATATTGTTACAATTGTTGAATAATGGTAGACTTTAGGGGTTATACTATCTAAAATATTGTTGCATTCAATGAATAATGCCAGACATTAGAGGTTATACCATGTAAAATATTGTTACAGTCATTGAATAATGTCAGACATTAGAGGTTATAGTATTTAAAATATTGCTACAATCATTGAATAATTTCAGACATTAGGGGTTATACTATTTAAAATATTGTTTCAATCGTTGAATAATGCCAGACATTATAGGTTACACAATCTAAAATATTGTGAAAGTTGTTGAATAATGCCAGATATTTGAGGTTATACAACCTAAAGTATTGTTACAATCGTTAAATAATGCCAGACATTAAAGGATATACTATCTAAAATATTGTTAGGGTCATTGAATACTGCCAGACATTAAAGGTTATACTGTCTATAATATTGTTACATTTGTATAATGGCAGACATTTGAGGTCATACTATCTAAAATATTTATTTATTTATTTATTTATTTATTTACATTTGTTGACCTGGAGTGTTCGACTGGATGTAGGTCCATTTTCAGTGGAGGCCTGGGGAGAAAAGCTCCACAGTTAAAATATACAGACAGTAGTTCCATTGGATTTACTTAGCGATTAACAATTTGATTAACATAGCAATTAATTACAAACATAGTTACAGACGAAGAACATAGTACATCAGTAGACAACTAGAATCTTTATCTGCGAAGTACATAACAGACATTAACAATTGTTACAATAAGAAGTTCCTGCTGTATAATAAGTAGTAGGCTTATGAACATCCAAGCTTGCTATAATCAAGGTAGTTAGTGGGGTAGAAAGAAAGGTAGTGGTTGGATGGGGTGGGTGATATTAGAGTGGGAGTTGCAAGGGCATAGCCAGCATGTTTTTAGGTGTGCTTTTAGTAAAGTTTTGAAGTGGGTGCATGATGGTACGGAGGTAATTGTGGGTGGGAGGGAGTTCCATAATTTGGCTATGGCACAAGAGAATAGTGCTTCACCAGCAGAGTTTTTGGCTTTAGTGACCTGCAAGTGATTGTTGTTGCTGGATCTTAGTGGTCTGGTGGTGCCATAGGGTTGGAGTAGATTCTGGAGGGATGGGACATTTAGTGGATGGTTTACTAGTTTGTGGGTGGGTGAGAGTTGATACCATTGAAGGAGGTGAGGGAGTTCAAGCCAGCCCAGTTCAGCAAGTGAGAGACAGTGGTGACTACGGTAGGATGCCCCTGTGGCGAATTTGGCGATTTTGTTGTAGCAGGTCTCTAGCTTGTTTAGATCGCATTGCCTTAGGTTGGTATATATTGGAGAGGCATAAAGTAGGGTGGAGATAAGGTGGGAATTTGCTACTGAAATCTTTGCCGCTTTGGTAAGAAGTTGCTTATTTCTGTATAACGCTCCTAGTTTTTTTGTGGACTGTTTTTATGGTCATGGATATATGAATGTCAAATTTTAGTTTGTCTATTTTCACTCCTAGCAATTTGGTGTGTTCTGTTGCGTGTATAGTGGTGTTGCCTTTTGCTGTGATGTTAAAGTGAGAGTTGTTTTGAGTATGTTTGGTGGGTTGGAAGATGAGTAGTTTAGTTTTGTTTGAGTTGAGTATTAATTGGGCATCGGATAACCAAGTTTCAACAGAGGAAAAGGCTTCCTGTGTGAGTTTTTGCAGTTTGGATAGGGACTGGGCTGAGCAGATGATGGTTGAGTCATCTGCATATTGTATGAGTGTGCCATGTTTGGTGGCAGAGGCTAGATTATTGGTGAAAATAGAGAAGAGTAGGGGTTCAAGGATGGATCCTTGGGGAACCTCTGTAGAGACAGGTAGTTGATGAGATATGTCATTCTGCCATACAATGGATTGTTAGCGGTCAGACAGGTAACTCTGAAACCAGTTGGTGACTGATTGAGAGAAAGATAGGTTATTGAGGACAGAGATGAGTTGTTTGTGTGGGACCATGTAAAATGCTTTAGATAGGTCTAAGAAAGTAGCAGAGGAGAGATAGCCATTGTTTTTATGCTGAAGCATAGTTTTAGTAAAGGAGAGTAAGGCAGTGGTGGTGCTATGGTTTGGTTGGAAACCATGCTGAGTATTGGAAAGGAGGTTGTTAGTAAGGAGGTAGTCTGAGACCTGAGAGTGAATGCATCTCTAGTATTTTGTAGAGTGGAGAGAGAATAGCTATGGGGCTGTAATTGGTTAGTTCTGTGGAGCAGAATTATATGTGATACTTTCCACAGTGTGGGAACGTAACTTTCTGACAGAGATTGGTTAATCAAGATGGATACTGGGTAGGCCAGAGCATCAGCTGTGATTTGTAGGTATTCACTTGGGAGGTTGTCTGCTGCTAATTTGGTGGGCTTCAGTTTAGTTAAGAGTTTTTTTATGTTGGAGGTAGGTACAGGAGAAAAAGAGAAGGCAGTGGGGAGATTACTAGTTGAAGGTGTGGGTTGGAGGGGAGGGGGGTTGTGTTGTTTAGCTAGTGATAGTATGTTTTGTGTGAAGTGTGTGTTGAATGAGGTAGCAATATTTTTGGTGGAGTGAGGCATTTTAGGAGGATGGGTACTGACTTTACCTGGGTGGAGGATAGAGTTTATGGAAGACCAGAATTGTTTGGGGCTGTGTTGGGAGGAGTCTAGGGCAAATTAGTAGTATTGGAATTGGTCCTGTTTTATTAGCTTTTTTACTCTATTGCATAGTTCTAGGAATTTCTGTCTAGTAGAGGGGTTTTGGTTTTGTGTCAGTGCTCCCAGGCTTTATCCCTGTTTTTCATTTCTGACTTAGTGGTTTTCTGTAGCCATGGGGAGGGTTGTGCTTTGGTTCTGGAAAGTCTTATGGGGCATGGTAATTAAGGATGCTCAGGAAGGTAGTATTAAATAATTTAACTGCGTCATCAAGACTGAGGTACTTTAGAGGATGCCAGTTGTATTCTTTGAGGGATGAGATGAATGTGAGTGGGTTAACATTTAGTTTTTTATGTATTTGACGGTAGATGACAGGTTTAGCTTGGCATAGGTATTTTTTTAGTAGGAATGTTGGGAGTGATCACTGAGGCTATCTGATAAGCAGCCTGTTATATATGGTTGGGAGCTCTTACTGACTAGTATCCAATCCAGGGTAGTGTGCTTGCTGGAGTTTTTATTTATTCTGGTTGGCAACTGGACTAGTTGGGGAAGCCATGAAGGTTTACATGATGGGCTGGATGGTTGCCAGAATAGGATTGCCAGTCAATATTGAAATCACCTACAATTATATTTTTTTGGGGGAGATGGTGGGTAGACCAGCTGAAGAGGTTTTCTAGTGGAGGGATGTTTTGGCCAGGTGGGAAGTAGCATCCAATTATGTTGATGGTTTTGTTTTGGTATATTTTGAGGTTGGTATATATTATTTCTTCATTGCCTATTTGTGGAGCTGATGATTTTAAGATCTGGATGTTTAGATGCTGTTTAAATATTATAGCTATACCACCTCCTTTCTTGTTTAGCTAGTATACTCTTAGTATGCTGTAACCAATAGGGAAGATTTGCTCACTGGTAATGTGAGGTTTTAGCCAGGTTTCTGACAGGATGAATATATCTGGGGAGTACAAGTCTATGGTGGAATGGAATTCATGGACTTTGATGGATATACTTCTAATATTTAGGCTTAGTAGAAGGAAATCACTTGGCTTTCTATTGGCTGTGATATGGGAGATGTTGTGGTTTCTAGTCTTATTATGAGGATTGGGGTTGGAGATGGTAGGGCCAGGGTTGGGGTGGATGTCTCCACTTAGGGCTAGTTTTGATATGCATCAGGTTATTAGTTTTCTCAGTTTTTGAATGTGTTTCTTTATTAGGAAACTTTATGATTGTGCTCTGTGGGTAATAGGTATGATGGGAGGGTTACTATGTTAAGTTGTGGGGATGCTTTATGTTTGAGTAATATAGTTGGTAGAATATGCTGGGGTGTATAGGGATGGTTCATGAGTTGGTGAGAGGGAAGCTGAGTGAGGGTGAAACATGAGTGGTGGTGTGAGTAGTAGTACAGTGGTAGTGGTTGAGTGGGGGAATGATGGAGTTTTGGTAGGATGTAAGATATGCAAGGAGAGTGCATGCAGTGAGCATAGGTAAGGTATGCTTGTACATGTTAGCTGAGGAGGAGTGATAGTAGTAGGAATATGGAGGAGGTAGTGTTGGGTTTAGTGCCATGGTTGGCTATTGGAAAGATGGGAGGGGTTTGTGAGTGTAATAAAGGTAGGACCACTGGGGGTGGGAGGAAATAGGGGACAGGATGGGGAGTGAAGCGGGTAGAAACCCTGTTAGTTGCTCTTAGGAGGGGGCTGGAAACAATCAGGTAACAGATTAAACTGATAAATGAACATATGATAGTGAATGTGGAGACTCAGGTAGGTACCCTGTATTTCCACAAACTATCAGTTAGCTGTGCCCCAGTTCAGGCAGTTTTAATAAGTTCTATGGCACAGCCGAGCATGAGGTGCTCAAAGGGTGGTTGTAGTTTTAAAAATGGCGCCTGCCACAGGTAATATTTATTAACTTTGGGATTGGCTTAAGATAATAAACAGGGAAGGGGGAGGGGGAGAACAAGGGTGTGAGCAGGCAGTTCTTTTGTACTGCTGCTAATGAGCCAAAGCAAAGACAAGTTTGTGTTTGAGAAACAATCAGAATTGACCAAGGACTGCTCTGAAACTGTAAGTCATTTCTTAATTATTTCTCAGGTGGAAAAACAGGATAACCTTTTATCGGTAGGCTACTGTGGTCTCAGTTTAAATTAACAAACACACAGTATTTATCAGTTATGGATACTATTTGCTAACAGAAGGGAATAAGAGAGAAAGTGGAAGATGAGTGTGTGTGTGTGTAGGGGGGGGGGCACTTGCAAGCCAAAGCAGAGTGCTCTACAAGGGAAAATGAATATTGGCTCAAACAGGTAGACACATACTCAAAGTTAACTTTATCTGTTTGCAGACAGTTCAGACCCAGACTGCGCTTTTCTTATAAGAATGATAAAGGTGGTACATGATCGAATACTTAAGAGTGGTGTTAGGTCTAGAAAAGAAGAGTACAGAGAGGAGTAAGCACTTTTGAGATGATAAAGATATATTATAAAGATTACAAAAAACAAACTGAGCAAATAGCTACTGCATACAGGAAAATATGTCTTGAACCAACTACTAGTATACGCAAATACTGAGCCAATTGGAAAAACATCAGTTAGAAGGGTCCTCAGCTGACAGTTATGCAGTCACAGATAAAAATATAGTGAGAAGCACTCTGCCCTGGGTTTCTAATGTGATTCTATCCACCAGTAACAGCACAATTCTATACAAATAATTAGACACCATTATGAGCTGTCTAAACACAACACAAATACATGAATAACATTAGTGAACAAGGTGCAGCTATGCAAGTAGACCATACTATTCTACTAAAAATAACTTGGTGCAGACAAACAAAATGCTAGCATGCCATAGTAACTTCCAGTATTAAAGCATAAATCATATTAGATGTCTAACACAATTCAACATAAATAAAAATATACAGTTGTAAAACACTTACTTGAGAGACACTGAGCTCCTCATGGGGCCTGTAGCAGAGTGGATTGTAGTTTTAAAAATGGTACCTGCCACAGGTAATATTTATTAACTTTGGGATTGGCTTAAGGTAATAAACAGGGAAGGGGGAGGGGTAGAACAAGGGTGTGAGCAGGCAGTTCTTTTGTACTGCTGCTAATGAGCCAAAGCAAAGCAAATATTGTTACAATTGTTGAGTAATGCCAGACATTAGAGATTATACTTTCTAAAATATGGTTACAGTCATTGAATATTTCCAGACATTAGAGGTTATACTATCTAAAATATTGTTACCGTCAATGAATAATGGCAGACATTACACATTATACTATTCAAAATAATGTTACAATCATTGAATAATGCCAGATATTAGAAGTTATACTATCTAAAATATTGTTACAGTCATTGAATAATGCCAGACATTAGAGGTTATACTATTTAAAATATTGATACAATCGTTGAATAATACCAGACATTAGAGGTTATACTATCTAAAATATTGTTAGTCATTGAATCATGCCAGACATTAAAGGTTATACTATTTAAAAATTGTTACATTCATTGAATAATGCCTGACATTAAAGGATATACTATCTAAAATATTGTTACAATCATTGAATAATGCCTGACATTAAAGGTTATACTGTCTAAAATATTTTTACATTAGAATAATGGCAAACATTAGAGGTTATACTATCTAAAATATTGTTACAATTGTTGAGTAATGCCAGACATTACACATTATACTATCAAAAATATTGTTACAATCATTGAATAATACTAGACATTGCAGATTATACTATCTAAAATATTGTTACAGTCATTGAATAATGCCAGACATTAGATGTTATACTATTTAAAATATTGATACAATCATTGAATAATACCAGACATTAGAGTTTATACTATCTAAAATATTACTGCAGTCATTGAATAATGCCAGACATTAGAGATTATACTATCTAAAATATTGTTAGTTGTTGAATCATGCCAGACATTAAAGGTTATACTATCTAAAAATTGTTACATTTGTTGAATAATGCCTGACATTAAAGGATATACTATCTAAAATATTGTTACAATCATTGAGTAATGCCTGACATTAAAGGTTATACTGTCTAAAATATTTTTACATTTGAATAACGGCAAACATTAGAGGTTATACTATCTAAAATATTGTTACAATTGTTGAGTAATGCCAGACATTACACATTATACTATCAAAAATATTGTTACAATCATTGAATAATACAAGACATTAGAGATTATACTATCTAAAATATTGTTACAGTCATTGAATAATTTCAGATATTAGAGGTTATACTATCTAAAATATTGTTACAGCCATTTAATAATGCCAGACATTATAGGTTCATAGGTAGGTACTGGGCTATTGGCCCTAGGGTCTATATAAGCCTAGCCTAATGGTACCCTGGCTTTTGCCACCCATGAAAATTATTTTCCTGTGCCCCTGTCAAGCAGAGCCACAGAAGTGATCCATGGGCTGAATATCCTATCTCCTATCCAATCATCAAGATTTTTCTTGAAGATTGCTAATGAGGAGCTTTATTTGATATAGATAGGTAGTTTGTTCCAGAGTATGGGAAGTCTCTGGGACAGGAATCTATCCCTCCAGCATGTTCTGTTTATTGTGGTGACAAGGTTTAGGACCCTAGAGCATGTAGCTTGGAGGGATTGGGATTTCTTTAAGTGGAGCATGTCCAACAGCTCTGGGTTTGACATAGCTTTTTATGTTAGGCAGAGATCACCTTTGAGTAGGCGATATGCGACAGAGTAAAGCTGAAGTTTTTTGAGATGGTCTGCGTAGGGCATCTGTTTGAGGCCAGTAATCCTCTTTGTGAGGTATTTCTGTGCCCTTTCCAGTTGTTGTAGATCTCTTGTGAAGGTACATACCAAAAGGGTCATTGTACTCTATGATGGGTCTAATGAGTGATGAGTAGAGGGGAACAAAGACCTCTTTTTTCCTGTTTGAGAAACCTTTTTGATGATGAGATGTGCCACATAGAAGGATTTCCTGACTACTGTGGTGATGTGATTATCAAAGGAGAGGCTGCTGTCCACCTGTGTCCCAAGGTCTCTTATCACACTTTTGGTGTTAGGTAGACTACCACCTATGTGGTAGTTCATGGGTACAGAGTTTTTACCAAAAGGGATGACAATGCACTTTTTGGCATTGAGCTTGAGACCATGGCTTTTACACCAGGCATCTATCTCAGTGAGGCCCTTTTGTAGGATGTCCACATCATTAGGAGTTTTGATTATGGCTCTTAGTTTGCAGTCATCTGCCAACTTTGTTAGCCAAAGACCTTCTGTGTTAGTCTGTACTTCAGAGAAGTAGATACCAAACAGGAGAGACCAAGGACTGATCCCTGTGGTACTCCACTTGTCATTGGTCTGAATTTGGATTTAGAGTCTGCTACTTTCACAGTGTCAGTTCTGTCAGTGAGCCAGTTGGCAACCCATCTTGTGACATAGGGATTTATACCTAGTTTAGTGACTTTATCTATAATTCCAAAGTGGGGGATAGTGTTGAAAGCCTTGCCGAGATCTAGATAGGTTGTGTGAACCCCCTTACCCTCATCTATGTCTTTGGTGACCCCTTCAAAAAAGTCTATCAGGTTTAGGAGACATGATCTGCCTTTTACAAACCTGAACTGGGTAGGATCCAGAGATTGGAGATTACTAATGTCATTGTTTATAAGTTCCATGATGATACATTGCATAGCCTTGCAGACCAGACTCGTCAGGCTAATGGGGCAGTAGTTCCCGGGATCCATGGTGGCTCCCCCTTGTGGAGTGGGATAACCACTGCTGTGTGCCATTCAGTGGGCACAAATCCTGAGGTGAGGCTATGACTGAACATGGTACTTAGGTGGGGTGCCAGTTCGTTCTGTATTTCATGTAGAATGCAGCCTGGGATGTTGTCAGGTCCCATGGATGCTGTGTTCTTGGTTATGGAGAGTGTGTTTTTTACCTGTGCAGCCGTGATTACAGGAACTTTGCATTTTTCTGGTATAGACATGGGCCCTTTAGGTGGTGAGAGAGGGGTAAAGTTAGCACTGAACCTATCTGTCAGGATTTTGGCAATATCAGTTGGTTCTGCATATTTAGTGCCATTGTGCTGTAACTCAGAGAAGATCTGAGTGTTGCCATTGAGATTCTTGACATAGCTATAGAATGCTTTGTGGTTGTCTTTAGAATCAGTGGTGATTTTGTTTTCATAACTAGCTTTGGAGGATTTTATGAGGGATCTTAGCTTCTTACTGAGGCTGACCACGGAGTTCCTCCAATCATGGGATTTTACTCTTTTTTGCAACAGTTTCTTTCTTCTGTTAAAGAGTTTGTTTATGGCAGGGCACCACCAGATTGGCTTCCTTTTTTTGGAGGATAGCATCTTGGTTCTGTTAGGGATTGCACGATCCATGCACTCGTGTAAGTGCTTATAAAGAGCATTTGTATAGGATTCAGCAGTTGTACCTCTATTGTCCATCAGCATGGGTGTGGTGGAGTTTGCCACTTCTGTCTTAAGAAGCTTGAAGTTGGCTTTGGAGAATTTTTTTACGGTTGTTTTCCTAATGGGGGTGGGGATGGGGGTGTGGAATTCTAGGGTGATTTGCTTGTGGTGGGATCTGACCAACAAGGAATTGACCTCTCGTGTGGAACACCGGTTGTCAATGTTGGCAATGACCAGGTTTAGGATATTGCTGCCCCTGGTGGGAGTGTGGATCAGTTAATCCAAGGCGTTGGAATTTATTAATTCCAGAAAACGTTGAGCACAAGAGTTGGTACATGAGTCGTTTTCCCAGTTAATGGTGGGGTAGTTGAAATTACCCATTATTAGGGTGTTATGATGTACCCTAATATTTTCAAGTGTATCAAGAAATGAGTAGTGGGAATCCTGGGGCATGGTGGGGATCTGTAGCAAGCTACAATTTGGATTTCGGTCTTGCCCAGAGTTGCACTTGGATAATCTCGGACGCATTATGCTGAGCAACTAGCCTGGAGGTGTGGATATCCTTAATGAATATGGACATGCCTCTGCCTTCAGTGCTTTGGTCCAGGTTAGGTGGCCGAAAGGTGTGGTATGAATTATAGCCTGGTAATGCAGGGGTACTCTCTGTAGCCTTGAACTAGGTCTCTGTCACTGCACAGATGTCAATGTTCTCCATTTTAAGGAGTGCCTCGAGTGAGTGCATTTTGAGGGTTAGACTTCTAGCATTAAGTAGCATTACCCTCAGATTTTGCTTGCTTGTACCTGTTATGGTGGTGAATTTGTCATTTAAATCATGCCTAAAAAAGGCACAATAGGAGTGGCAAGAACCTTAGCCATTATCCGGAATCCCAAGGGTGACAGGTGCAGACCATCTCTGGCAAAGCATCATGGTTTGTTGATCATGTCATCCCAGCAGACATATACTGGATCCCCTTAGAATGACACCAGAAGCTTAGCCAACTGTTAAAGTCAATCATTTTGTCCTTGTACTGTGGTATCATTCTCGGTGATGGCAATATGCTACTCAGGGCTAGGGACATACCTGCCTGGTCTACAAGATCGGACAGCTCCTCCATGTTTCTTTTCATGTAGTTCTGAAGGAGGTACATCTCAGGTCATTCACACCAACATGGACAATGACAGAGTCATATTTGTACTTGTTGTGGAGTGACCTGAGTGCATGCATTGCGTGGCAGATCCTGGCACCTGACAGGCAGCTGACAGTAACTTTCTCCTTGTTTAGCCTGGTGTTGCAACATCAGTGTGCCTGACTATAGAGTTATCTATGACTGTAGTGTTGGGTAGTTTGTTATGCCTTATGGACTGTGGTTGAGTGGCACACTAGGTTTGTGGGCTATGTGTCATTTGGGTTGTGTTGGGGGGGGGTGGAGGTTGCTTACATTTCTGCTTTGGAGGCCCCTGTTGCTTGGGTAGATTTTCTTTGAGAGCCTCAACGAATGTAGGTGTGTGTTTTGTGTTTCTATGTGTGTGTTTTGGTGGTGTAGGTTTTGAGGGGCTATGTGATGAGTGTGGTGTGGTGCAAGTGTTTACCTTCTCCTCTTGACTGTCTAGTCCAGTCTTGGGTGAGGAGAGCTTTGCTTCCTGTTTGGGTATATAAGTGCATCTCTAACAGGTTGTAGTGTTGGGTGGTAGGAGGAGAGGGTTATCTTTGTACATGAGGCAATTGCTGCATTGCCCCAAGATGCCCAGTTTCTTCAGGTAGACAGGAGAAAACACCGGGAGCTGATTGTTAGAAATGCCTGGATAGGTGCTTATTTATTAAGTACTAAAAACTGTTTTCCTCCAGACAAGTGAGGAAAGTTTAGTGCTGTAGTAATTTGTAGCTTATTTAGTGCTTGCAATGAGTTCTGAACAAGTGCTGAGCTCAAAGAAACAGATCTGAGTGCTGAAACTAGAAAATTGGCTAGTTCTAAGAAACAGAATTAAGCTAGAAGGCTTCCCTCCAACACAGACAGGTTTGGGGGCTCAGAAGCTTACAAACAGTCCTGGATACAGCAAATCTGTATCTGGACTAGACAACTTACAGGAAAGGCAGGAAACACGCTTAGAATTTGTTTTCTATAGTGGAAAGGGAAAAAGAAGGAGCAGAAACTAACTGGGCTGGCCTTCTCAAATGTTCTCCCTTGATTAGGTAGAATGAGGTAATGACACTAGATTGGGAGAGTGTCCCAGATCAAATTTACAGTAAGGGAGGGCAAATGCAAAGCCATCAAGTATAAAAACAGGATACCAATAAGGAGGGAGGGTGGGAAACAAAAATCAGAACAAACAAACCCAACCAGATGCTTAACAATTGTAGACAATTTCTAGTTAATACCTCACACACAGTGAAACAAGCTAGAAAAGTATATGCAGACAATAAAAGTGCTATAAATAACTCAAAAATAAGCAAAAAAAAGGATACTTAATGTTATATATCACAGATTAGTTGGCTCAGAGCCCTTCCTCTGACTTCCTCCGATTAGCACAGTGTGAAATGGCAGAAACACTCACAAGTTAACTTCTTAAGTAACAAAGTTGAAACCTGAAACAACTTTAAAAAAAAGCTTGAAAGAACCAATGAGGTGCTTTCTCCAAGCAGTAGTCCAGTTAACCCAATCAGCCAATGACCATAAACAATTCACTCTCACTGAAATGCTATACTGGCTTTGGCTAAACCACGATGGCCTGGAACATGTGCTCAGACACACAGCCTCTACTAACAAACAACTAGGACCAAACCACAAGCCTGAATATGGACAATGCTACACTACCAACACTACTTAGGTCGAAAAAAAATGCAGACATGTTTAAACAGATAAAGGATCAAGGAGACTCTAGAGAAAGCTTTTGACTGCAAACAAGTTATATGATACACTCTTTAGCAGGAAATCAGAATAAACAAACCCAACCAGATGCTTAACAATTGTAGAAAATTTCTAGTCAATACCTCATACACAGTGAAACTAGCTAGAAAAGCATATGCAAAGAATAAAAGTGCTATAAATAACACAAACATAAGCAAAAAACAGGATACTTAATGTAATACATCACAGTTTAGTTGGCTCAGAGCCCTTCCTGCAACTTCCTCTGATTAGCTTAGTATGAAATGGCAAAAACACTCACAAGTTAACTTCTTATGTAGAAAAGTTGAAACATGAAACAACTTTAAAAAAAAAGCTTGAAAGACCCAGTGAAGTGCTTAGTCCAAGTCTTAGTCCAGGTAACCCCAATCAGCCTATGACCATAAACAATTCACTCTCACTGAAATGCTATACTGGCTTTGGCTAAACTAAGATGGCCTGCAACATGTGCTCAGACACACAGCCTCTACTAACAAACAACTAGGCCCAAAACACAAACCTGAATATGGAAAATGCTACACTACCAACACTACTTAGGTCGAAAAAAAAAAAGCAAAAATGTTTAAACAGATTAAGTATCAAGGCAACTCTAGAGCATGCTTTTATATGCAAACAAATTATATGATACACTACTTAGCAAGAAATCAGAACAAACAAACCCAACCAGATGCTTAACAATTTTAGAAAATTTCTAGTTAATACCTCACACACAGTGAAACTAGCTAGAAAGGTATATGCAGACAATAAAAGTGCTATAAATAACTAAAAAATAAGCAAAAAACAGGATACTTAATGGTATATATCACAGATTAGTTGGCTCAGAGCCCTTCCTCTGACTTCCTCCGATTTGCTCAGTGTGAAATGGCAGAAACACTCACAAGTTAACTTAAGTAACAAAGTTGAAACCTGAAACAACTTTAAAAAAAAAAGCTTTTAAGAACCAATGAGGTGCTTTCTCCAAGCTGTAGTCCAGGTAACCCAAATCAGCCAATGACCATAAACAATTCACTCTCACTTAAATACCATACCGGTTTTGGCTAAACTATGATGGCCTCGAACATGTGCTCAGACACACAGGCTGTACTAACAAACAACTAGGCCCAAAACACAAGCCTGAATATGGACAATGCTACACTACCAATACTACTTAGGTAGAACTGCAGAAATGTTTAAACATATAAAGGATCATGGAGACTCTAGAGAATGCTTTTAACTGCAAACAAGTTATATGATACACTCCTTAGCAGGAAATCAGAAAAAAACAAACCCAACCCTATTTATTTTATTTTTTTTTATTTTATTTTACATTTGTTAACCGGGGGTGTCTGACTGAGACGAAAAGGCCCTTTTTCAGCAGAGGGCAGGGAGAAAAGCTCCACAAAGAAAAATTATAGACACATTTAGTTATTTAGACATGATCAGTGTACACACAAATTACAAGAGACATGTTTTTACAGTGGTATGTGGCACATAAACAGTTACAGTGGAGAGAACAAACAAAAAAATATTAATTTAAAAAATAAAGGTAATTAATAGATTTGTGGTGTACAGCTAAAATTTGGAACATAGATAGAATACATACATAGTACACAGGTACAGTGCATACGTTGTAGATTAGCCAGTGTTTGTGAGTAAGATTGAAAACTATTATCAAGTGCTCTAGATTTAGTATGTATATGTTATCTGCTTTCACTAGCCTGGAGAGCAGTCATGGCACTGCCAACTTTGCTTGAGATGTTACCTGATGAGGTCTTTAAAGGAGGCTTTGGATGATGTGTTTTGAATGCTAGTAGGGACAGAGTTCCATTATTTAGCCACTGAACTACTATATAGTGCATCTCCAAAGCTATTGTAGCTGTTGGTGACTTCTAGTAGTAGTTTGCTTGATGATCTAAGAGGCCTTTTGGCTGAGTGATGTTGTACTAGGTTTTTGAGGGCAGGACACTTATTGAGGAGGTAATAGATAGAATGACAGAGGCAGAGCTGATTGTAGGTTAGGAGGTTGGGCAGTTCAAGCCAGTGGAGCTGTCTCAAAGCAGTACAGTGATGAGTTCTATATGAGCAATTTGCAGCAAAGCAGGCAATTCTGTTATAGCAGGCTTCCATTTTGCTTAGTTCAGTTTTGTTGAGATTAGTCAGAATGGGAGATGCATAGAGTAGGGTGGATAGAAGTTGGGAGCGAGCAATGGCTGATCTTGTGTTGTTGGTAAGAAATGGTTTGATATGGTAGAGTGACCCCAGTTTGGCATGTACTTTTTTAATAGTTAAGTTGGGATGACTATCATTTTTTAGGTGGGAGTCTATGGTTATTCCCAATAGCTTAGCCTGTGCCACTGGAGCAATTGGAGTAGCATTTGTGAAGTAGATAGTGATTTGACTGTTAGTGTTTTTGTTAGAACTGGTTATAATCATAAGCTGAGTTTTCTTTGGACTGAGGATAAGTTGGGCTTTGGTAAGGTAGTTTTCAATGTCAGAGAATGCTAGTTGAGTTGTTTGCAGGAGGGTGGGAATGTTTTGTGCAGCACAGATTAAGGTAGTGGCATCTGCATACTGAATTATAGATGCATGCTGTGTGGAGGTATGGAGGTCACTTGTGAAGACTGTAAATAGTAGTGGTCCTAAGATAGAACCCTGTGGAACTCCTATAGTTATGGGCAGCTGAGGAGAGAGAGAATTTTCCCATTTCACAGCTTGGTACCTGTCAGTTAAGTAGCTTTGGAACCAGGTAAGAGTGGAATTTGATAGATGATATTGGTTTAGTTTGTTTAGCAGGATTTGGTGTGAGACTGTGTCAAATGCTTTGGACATATCCAAAAAAAGAGTTGACACTTGTAGGCCATCATTTTTGAGGCGGTTTACTGTGTCTGTGAAGCAGAGGAGGGCTGTAGTGGTACTGACATTATTCAATGACTGTAAGAATATTTTAGATAGTCTAACCTATTTCACATTGAGCTGATCGGAGGAAGTCGGAAAAAGGGCTCTGAGCCAACTAATCTGTGATATATAACATTAAGTATCAATGCAATCATGGAATAATGAACAGATGCTTAACAATTGAAGAAAATTTCTAGTTAATACCTCACACACAGGGAAACTAGCTACAAAAGTATATGCAGACAAGAAAAGTGCTAAAAATAACTCCTAAATAAGCAAAAAACAGGATACATAATGTTACATATCACAGATTAGTTGGCTCAGAGCCCTTCTTCCAACTTCCTCCGGTTAGCTCAGTGTGAAATAGGTTAGACTATCTAAAATATTCTTACAGTCATTGAATAATGCCAGGCATTAGAGGTTATACTATCCAAAATATTGTTACAGTCGTTGAATAATGCTAGACATTAGTGGTTATACTATCTAAAATATTGTTAGAATCATTGAATAATGCCAGACATTACACATTATACTATCAAAAATATTATTACAATCATTGAATAATGCCAGACATTAGAGGTTATATTATCTAAAATATTGTTACACTCATTGAATAATGCCAGACATTAGAGTTATACTAGATAAAATATTGCTACAGTTATTGAATAATGCCAATCATTAGAGGTTATACTATCTAAAATATTTTTGCAGTCATTGAATAATGGCAGACATTAAAGGTTATAGTATCTAAAATATTGTTACAATCAATGAAAAATGCAAGACATTAGAGGCTATTTTATCTAAAATATTGTTACAGTCATTTAATAATTCCAGACATTAGAGGTTAAACTACCTAAAATATTGTTCAAATCATTGAATAATACTAGACATTAGAGGTTATACTATCTAAAATATTGTCACAGTTGTTGAATAATGGCAGACATTAGAGGTTATACTCTCTAAAATATTGTTACAGTCATTGACTAATAGCAGATATTCGTGATTATACTATCTAAAATGTTGTACAATCATTGAATACTGCTAGAC
Organism: Protopterus annectens; assembly: GCF_019279795.1. Classification (NCBI taxonomy): domain Eukaryota; kingdom Metazoa; phylum Chordata; order Ceratodontiformes; family Protopteridae; genus Protopterus; species Protopterus annectens. The sequence goes on from NC_056743.1 coordinate 221,487,072, forward strand.
ATTAGATTTAATGCCATGTAAAATATTGTTACAGTCATTAAATAATGTCAGACATTAGAGGTTATACAATATAAAATATTGAACAGTCGTTAAATAATGGCAGACATTAGATGCTATACTATCTAATATATTGTGACAGTCATTAATTAATGGCAGACATTAGATCTTACACTATCAAAAATATTGTTATAGTTGTTGAATAATCCCAGACATTAGAGTTATACTGCCTAACGTATTGTTGCATGCATTGAATAATGCCAGACATTAAAGGTTATACTATCTAAAATATTGTTACAATTGTTGAGTAATGCCAGACATTGCATATTATGCTATCAAAAATATTGTTAAAATCATTGAATAATACAAGCCATTAGATGTTATACTATCTAAAATATTGTTACAGTAGTTGAATAATGCCAGACATTAGAGGTTATTCTATCTAAAATATTGTTACAGTCATTGAGTAATGGCAGACATTAGAGGTTTTACAATTTAAAATATTCTTATAGTCGTTGAATAATGCCAGCCATTAGAGGTTATACTATTTAAAATATTGTTACAATCATTGAATAATGCCAGATATTAGTGCTTATACTATCCAAAATATTGTTACAGTCATTAAATAATGCCAGACATTATACATTATACTATCAACAATATTGTTACAATCATTGAATAATGCCAGACATTAGAGGTTATTCTATATAAAATATTGTTAAAGTAATTTACTAATGCTGGACATTAGAGGTTATCCTATCTAAATTATTATTACAGTCATTGAATAATGTCAGACATTACACATTATACTTTCAAAAAATCTGTTTCAGTCATTGAATAATGCCAGACATTAGAGGTTATACTATCTAAAATATTATTACAGTCATTGAATAATGCCAGATATTATACATTATACTATCAAAAATATCGTTCCTGTCATTGACTAATGCCACACATTAGAGGTTACAATATATTAAATATTGTTTCAGTCACTATATAATGTAAGACATGAGAGGTTATACTACCTAAAATATTGTTCCAATCATTGAATAATACCAGACATTAGAGGTTATACTATGTAAAATATTGTGACAGTCGTTGAATAATGTCAGACATTAGATGTTATACTATCTAAAATATTGTTACAGTCATTGAGTAATGCCAGACAATAGAGGTTATACTATATAAAATATTGTTACAGTTGTTGAGTAATGGCAGACATTACACATTATACTATCAAAAATAATGTTGCAATCATTGAATAATGCAAGACATTTGAGGTTGTACTATCTTAAACATTGTTACAGTCATTGAATAATGCCAAATATTAGAAGTTATACTATCTAAAATATTGTTACAGTCATAGGTTCATAGGTTCATAGGTTCATACTAGGCTATCTGCCCTGGGGCAATTACAAGCCTAGCCCGATTTTGTTTGGCTTACGCCACCCCTTGATTTGAGTATACTGTGCCCTTTTTAAGGTTTAGTTTACTGTGCCTCTGTCTAATAGTGACACGGAAGAAATCCCCGGAACAAACCTACGATCCTCTATCCACTCATCAAGATTCTTCTTGAAGAGATTCATTGAGGTGCTCTGCCTAACATGAATTGGAATTCTATTCCAGAGCAAAGGGAGCCTCTGAGTTATGAATCTGTCCCTCCAGCAAGTTCTATTTATTTCTGTGCTGAGGTTCAAGTCCCTCGAGCGTATGGCTCTAAGGGATTTAGATTTACTGAGGTGGAGCATGTCCATTAATTCTGGATTGGACATAGCTTTATATGTCAGGCATAGATCGCCTCGAAGTAGGCGGTATGCAACTGAGTAGAGCTGGAGTTTTTTTAACCGAGCAGCATATGGCATCTGCTTGAGTCCCTTGATCCTCTTGGTGAGGTACTTTTGGGGTCTTTCTAATTGCTGCAGGTGTCGGGTAAGGTACATCCCAAAAGGGGCATTATATTCTATGATAGGCCTGATGAGGGATGAATAAAGGGGCACGATTACCTCTCTTGATCTAGATGTGAATCCTTTCATGATGAGGTGGGCTATGTAGAAGGTCTTTCTAACCACTTTGGCAATGTGGTTGTCAAAGGAGAGATTGCTATCAACTTGGGTCCCCAGATCCCTAATTACTTTCTCTGTACTTAATGGGTTACCACCTATGTGGTAATTTGTGGGCACATTGTTTTTGCCAAAGGGTATGACTATACACTGGCACCAGTTATCCGTCTCTGTGAGACCTTTTTGAAGGATGTTTGTGTCAGCTGGAGAGTCGATTATCGTGCCCAGTTTTCAGTCATCTGCGAACTTGGTAAGCCATAGTCCTCCCACATTGGCCTGTACCTCGGAAAAGTATATACCGAACAAGAGCGGTCCCAGGACAGAACCTTGTGGGATGCCACTTGTGACCGGTTTCGAGTCTGACATGGCTCCAGCAACTCTCACTCTGTGGGTTCTGTCTTTGAGCCAGTTTGCGACCCATCTTGTGACATAGGGGTTTATATTTAAGCTGGATAGCTTATCTATGATGCCCAAGTGGGATATTGTGTCAAATGCCTTTGCTAGGTCCAGATAGGCTGTGTGGACTACCTTCCCTTCATCTATGGCTTTGGTGACTGTTTCAAAGAAGTCGACCAGGTTCAAAAGGCAGGATCTGCCCTTGACGAAGCCGAATTGGGTAGGATCTAGTGTCTGTAGGTCCCCAATGTCTTTGTTTATGAGCTCCATCATGATCCTCTCCATAGCCTTGCAGACTAGACTAGTCAGGCTTATGGGGCGATAGTTTCCAGGGTCCGTAGAGGCTCCACCTTTGTGGAGTGGGACCACTGTTGCTGTACGCCATTCTGTGGGCATATATCCTGTAGTGAGGCTGAGATTGTACAGCTGTTTTATTTGAAGGGTTAGTTCTTCTTGGAGTTCATGTACGATGCAACCCGGGACGCCATCTGGTCCCATGGAAGCAGTGTTTTTTGCTTTGGAGAGGGCAGCCTTCACCTGAGCATCAGAGATGTTTGGGAGGCAGCCCTCTGCCGGGATAGATACTTGCTCTTTTGGGGGGGAGGGGGTGGAGAAGTTTGCACTGAACCTGTCTGCCAGGATATTGGCGATGTCTGTGGGTTCAGTGTATTTTTTGTCATTTAGAATCAACTCAGAACAAGTCTGGGAGTTGCATCCCAGGTTCCTAACATAACTGAAAAAAGCCTTATGATTGTCTTTAGTGTCCTGTGCAATTTTTCTCTCGAAGCTGGCCTTGGAGGATTTTATGAGGGATTGTAATTTTTTGCTAGTACTGATCAGAGCTGCCTTCCCTATTAGGGATTTTGCTCTATCATGTAGTAGCTTCCTCCTTCTGTTGTACAGTTTATTTATGGCTGGGGTCCACCAGACTGGACGCCTGCCTTTGGATGATTGGGTCTTGGTTTTGTTTGGGATAGCATGATCCATGCATTCCTGGAGATGTCCGTAGAATGCGTTTATATAGGATTCTGCAGTTTGGGTCAGAGTTTCCACTGGCCCTGGGGCCTTGAAGGATTCCACTTTGGTTTTGAAAAGTGAGAAGTTCGCTTTTGAGAAGTTTTTCACTGTGGTTTTCTGGGTTGGGGGTGGGGTCGGGATGTGGATATCCAGTGAAATTATTTTATGGTCTGATCTTACCAATGAGGGATATACTTCTGGTATGGAGCATAGAGTACCCATGTTGGTAATGATCAGGTCTAGTATGTTATCCCCTCTTGTGGGAGTGGTGACTAGTTGTTCCATAGCATTTGAGTTTATAATTTCCAGGAACCTTTGGGCTAAGGTGCTGGGACTTGAGTAGTGCTCCCAGTCTATGTTTGGGTAGTTGAAGTCACCCAATATAATGGTGTTCGGAGAGATCTTCATGTTCTCCAATGTTTTCAGGAAAGCCGAGTGGGATTCCTGACTTTGAGAGGGTGGTCTGTAGGATGCTATAAACTGAAAAGCAGTCTTGCCCACTGTTAGTTGCACATGGATGATCTCCGATACTTTGTGCAATGCCACTAACCTGGAGGTGTGGATATCCTTGATAAATATGGAAATTCCCTCTCCTTTTGTGGTTCAATCCGGGTTTTGGGGCCGAAAAGCATGATATGAGGTATAACCTGGTAGTGCTGGGGTGCTCTCTGGAGCCTTGAACCAGGTTTCTGTCACTGCACAGATATCGATGTTCTCCATACTGAGGAGAGCTTCGAGTGCGTGCATCTTGAGGTTAAGACTTCTGGCGTTTAGCAGCATTACCCTTAGTTTCTTGTTCCTTGTGCTGTCTATGGAGGTGGGTTTGACTTTTGAGCCTTGCCTAAAAAAGGCACTATGGGGGTGGCAAGAGCCTTTGCCAATATCTGAAAACCCAGTGGTGACAGGTGCAAGCCATCCCTAGCGAAGCAACGTGGCTTGTCGAGCATGTCATCCCAGGCTGACAGACACTGGATCCCCTTTGAATGACACCAAAATTTTAGCCAATTGTTAAAATTGATCATTTTGTCTTTGTACTGTGGCATCATTCTAGGTGAGGGTAAGATGCTGCTCAAGGTCAGGGTCATACTGGCCTGGGCTACATGATCAGAGAGCTCCTCTATGTCTCTTTTCATGTAGTCCAGGGAGGTACATCTCAGGTCATTCACACCAGCATGTACGATGACTGAGTCATATTTATATTTGCTTTGGAGTGACCTGAGTGCTTGCGTTATGTGGTGGATCCTAGCGCCTGACAGGCAGCTCACTGTGACCTTCTCTTTGTTCAGCCTGGTGAGCGGGACGTCAGTGTGTCTGACAATAGAGTCACCTATTACAAGAGTATCAGGTGTGTTATTCAGCCATAAAGGTTGTGGCTGCTTGGCACACTGACTTTGTGGGCTATGTGTTGTGCGTGTTTTGTTTTGGGGTAGCGTTTGCTTGGATGTCTGCTTTGGAGGTCTCTGTTGCTTAGGTAGATTTTTATTTAGAGCCTCTGAGTATGTTTTTGTGTATTTATGTGTTTGGTTCGCTGATGTGGTGGGACTATGTGATACTGGAATTGTGTTGTGTGAGGTTACCTTCTCCTCCTGACTGGTTTCACCAGTTTTGAGATGAGAGAGTTCAGCCTCCAGTTTGGCTATATGGTTGCATCTCTCACATATATTTGAACCTGTTTGGAGGAGGAGAGGGTTGTCCATGTACATGAGACAGTTGTAACATTGCCTCAAAATTCCCAGATTCACCAGCTGGACTGGAGAGGAAACCATTGACTGACCTTTGGACATGCTAGAGTAATATAGGAAAATTGAATTAAGACGGACCAATAGCGGTCAAGGTAATCGTAGAGAGTATAAGAGTAAGTAGTGCTTATGGTTTAATAGTGCTAACTTGTAAGATTACTTATTTGGACCAGTGAAGGGCCTTAGAATGAGAATATGGTGATTAATTTGGGAGATAGAGCAGTTCTAAGGGAAAAAGTGAAGAGCAGACTTCGTGGAGCCAGGAATAGTTTAAACCCAATTAGGCGGCTTTGCCCATTGTTGCGCTATGCACAAAAACATGCAAAACCACGCAAAAAAGGGTTTTAAGAGAGGGAGATCAAGGAGTTTGGAATTGACCCAAAATGGCCAATAAAACTACAGTTTCAAGGCAGTAACCACTCCCACAGGGGCAGGCAGGCTGCTCAATGTTTATCACTGCCACTGATGAACAGAGAGACTTCCCTTTAGCCCAAGCAAAAAATGGCCTCCAAGAAACTTACAAACAGTTCAGAACAGCAAGCCTGCAACTGAACTTTTTTAAATCTCAGAAAAGTGGGAAAAAAGCAAGTTTGTTTGTTTTTTTAAATATAGCAGAGGTTCACAAGTATCAACAAGTTATAACAGTGCAGTAAATGACTCCACACTTGAGTGCTAGGCCAGAGACAGATAAAATGCAAGTTGTAAGAAAAAAATGATTTTAAAAATAAGTACAAACAGGAAATTCAGTAAACAGCTCTAGGTTGTGTTCTAAATACAGTTACCAATGCAAAAATGAAGTTTAACAAGCCAGAAAATGCTCAAAGTAGGCGGCTATGCAGAAAAACTTAGCAAATAATCTGAAGAAAAATACTTAAAATCTCAAAAGTGGCTCCTTTCTTCTCTCAGCGTTTTCTCCTCTTGGTGGGTGCTTCCCCAACAGCCAACAAGTCTGAAAAGATGCCAAAACCACGAGGCAATCTGGTTTTAAGAGAGGGAGATCAAGGAGTTTGGAATTGGCCCAAAATGGCCAATAAAACTACAGTTTCAAGGCAGTAACCACTCCCACAGGGGCATGCAGGCTGCTCAATGTTTATCACTGCCACTGATGAACAGAGAGACTTCCCTTTAGCCCAAGCAAAAAATGGCCTCTAAGAAACTTACAAACAGTTCAGAACAGCAAGCCTGTAACTGAACTTTTTTAAATCTCAAAAAAGTGGGAAAAAAAGCAAGTTTTTTTGTTTTTTTTTAAAGATAGCAGAGGTTCACAAGTATCAACAAGTTATAACAGTGCAGTAAATGACCCCACACTTGAGTGCTAGGCCAGAGACAGATAAAATGCAAGTTTTAAGAAAAAAATGATTTTAAAAATAAGTGCAAACAGGAAATTCAGTAAACAGCTCTAGGTTGTGTTCTAAACACAGTTACCAATGCAGAAATCAAGTTTAACAAGCCAGAAAATGCTCAAAGTAGGCGGCTATGCAGAAAAACTTAGCAAATAATCTGAAGAAAAATACTTAAAATCTCAAAAGTGGCTCCTTTCTTCTCTCAGCGTTTTCTCCTCTTGGTGGGTGCTTCCCAACAGCCAACAACTCTGAAAAGATGCCAAAACCATGAGGCAATCACGTTTTAAGAGAGAGAGAGATCAAGGAGTTTGGAATTGACCCAAAATGGCCAATAAAACTACAGTTTCAAGGCAGTAACCACTCCCACAGGGGCAGGCAGGCTGCTCAATGTTTATCACTGCCACTGATGAACAGAGAGACTTCCCTTTAGCCCAAGCAAAAAATGGCCTCCAAGAAACTTACAAATAGTTCAGAACAGCAAGCCTGTAAATGAACTTTTTTAAATCTCAGAAAAGTGGGAAAAAAGCAAGATTTTTTGTTTTTTTTTTTAAAGATAGCAGAGGTTCACAAGTATCAACAAGTTATAACAGTGCAGTAAATGACCCCACACTTGAGTGCTAGGCCAGAGACAGATAAAATGCAAGTTTTAAGAAAAAAACGATTTTAAAAATAAGTGCAAACAGAAAATTCAGTAAACAGCTCTAGGTTGTGTTCTAAATACGGTTACCAATGCAGAAATGAAGTTTAACAAGCCAGAAAATGCTCAAAGTAGGTGGCTATGCAGAAAAACTTAGCAAATAATCTGAAGAAAAATACTTAAAATCTCAAAAGTGGCTCCTTTCTTCTCTCAGCATTTTCTCCTCTTGGTGGGTGCTTCCTCAACAGCCAACAAGTCTGAAAAGATGCCAAAACCATGAGGCAATCTGGTTTTAAGAGAGGGAGATCAAGGAGTTTGGAATTGACCCAAAATGGCCAATAAAACTACAGTTTCAAGGCAGTAACCACTCCCACAGGGGCAGGCAGGCTGCTCAATGTTTATCACTGCCACTGATGAACAGAGAGACTTCCCTTTAGCCCAAGCAAAAAATGGCATCCAAGAAACTTACAAACAGTTCAGAACAGCAAGCCTGTAAGTGAACTTTTTTAAATCTCAGAAAAGTGGGAAAAAAGCAAGTTTTTTTGTTTTTTTAAAGATAGCAGAGGTTCACAAGTATCAACAAGTTATAACAGTGCAGTAAATGACCCCACACTTGAGTGCTAGGCCAGAGACAGATAAAATGCAAGTTTTAAGAAAAAAACGATTTTAAAAATAAGTGCAAACAGGAAATTCAGTAAACATCTCTAGGTTGTGTTCTAAATACAGTTACCATAGGTTCATAGGTTCATAGGTTCATACTAGGCTATCTGCCCTGAGGCAATTATAAGCCTAGCCCGATTCTGTATGGCTTACGCCACCCCTTGATTTGAGTATACTGTGCCCTTTTTAAGGTTTAGTTTACTGTGCCTCTGTCTAATATTGACATGGGAGTAATCCCTGGGACAAACCTACGATCCCCCATCTACCTATCGAGATACTTCTTGAAGAGATTCAGTGAGGTGCTCTGCCTCACATGAATTGAAATTCTATTCCAGAGCGAAGGGAGCCTCTGGGTTATGAACCTGTCCCTCCAGCAAGTTCTATTTATTTCTGTGCTGAGGTTCAAGTCCCTCGAGCATGTGGCTCTAAGGGATTTAGATTTACTGAGGTGGAGCATGTCCATTAATTCTGGATTTGACATAGCTTTGTATGTCAGGCATAGATCGCCTCGAAGTAGGCGGTATGCAACTGAGTAGAGCTGGAGTTTTTTTAACCGAGCAGCATATGGCATCTGTTTGAGACCCTTGATCCTCTTGGTGAGATACTTTTGGGGTCTTTCTAATTGCTGCAGGTGTTGGGCAAGGTACATCCCTAAAGGGGCATTGTATTCTATGATGGGCCTGATGAGGGATGAATAAAGGGGCACGATTACCTCTCTTGATCTAGATGTAAAACCCTTCGTGATGAGGTGGGCTATGTAGAAGGTCTTTCTAACCACTTTTGCAATGTGGTTTTCAAAGGAAAGATTGCTATCAACTTGGGTCCCCAGGTCCCTAATAACTTTCTCTGTACTTAATGGTTTCCACCTATGTGGTAATTTGTGGGCACATTGTTTTTGCCAAAGGGTATGACTATACATTTTTTGGCATTTAGCTTTAAACCATGGTGCTGGCACCAGTAATCTGTCTCTGTGAGTCCTTTTTGAAGGATGTTTGTGTCAGCTGGAGAGTTGGTTATGGCGCCCAGTTTGCAGTCATCTGCAAACTTGGTGAGCCATAGTCCTCCCACGTTTGCCCGTACCTCAGAAAAGTATATACCGAACAAGAGTGGTCCCAGGACAGAACCCTGTGGGACGGCTCTTGTGACCGGTTTCGAGTCTGACATGGCTCCAGCAACTCTCACTCTGTGGGTTCTGTCTTTGAGCCAGTTTGTGACCCATCTTGTGACATAGGGGTTTATATTTAAGCTGGATAGCTTATCTATGATGCCCGAGTGGGGTATTGTGTCAAATGCCTTTGCAAGGTCCAGATAGGCTGTGTGGACTACCTTCCCTTCATCTATGGCTTTGGTGGCTGTTTCGAAGAAGTCAACCAGGTTCAGAAGGCAGGATCTGCCCTTGGCAAAGCCGAACTGGGTAGGATCTAGTGTCTGTACGTCCCCAATGTCTTTGTTTATGAGCTCCATGATGATCCTCTCCATAGCCTTGCAGACTAATCTAGTCAGGCTTATGGGGCGATAGTTTCCAGGGTCCGTAGAGGCTCCACCTTTGTGGAGTGGGATCACTGTTGCTGTACGCCATTCTGTGGGCACATATCCTGTAGTGAGGCTGAGATTGTATAGCTGTTTTACCTACCAATGCAGAAATCAAGTTTAACAAGCCAGAAAATGCTCAAAGTAGGCAGCTATGCCTATAATTGAATAATGCCAGACATTAGTGGCTATACTATCTAAAATATTGATACAATCATTGATTAATGCCAGACATTAGAGGTTATTCTATATAAAATATTGTTGAAGTCATTTACTAATGCCGGACATTTGAGGTTATCCTACCTAAATTATTATTACAGTCATTGAATAATGTCAGACATTACACATTACACTTTCAAAAAATCTGTTTCAGTCATTGAATAATGCCAGACATTAGAGGTTATACTATATAAATATTATTACAGTCATTGAATAATGCCAGATATTATACATTATACTATCAAAAATATCGTTCCTGTCATTGACTAATGCCACACATTAGAGGTTACAATATATTAAATATTGTGTCAGTCACTATATAATGTAAGACATGAGAGGTTATACTACCTAAAATATTGTTCCAATCATTGAATAATACCAGACATTAGAAGTTATACTATGTAAAATATTGTTACAGTCGTTGAATAATATCAGACATTAGATGTTATACTATCTAAAATATTGTTACAGTCATTGAATAATGCCAGACAATAGAGGTTATACTATATAAAATATTGTAACAGTTGTTGAGTAATGGCAGACATTACACATTATACTATCGAAAATAATGTTGCAATCATTGAATAATGCAAGACATTTGAGGTTGTACTATCTTAAACATTGTTACAGTCATTGAATAATGCCAAATATTAGAAGTTATACTATCTAAAATATTGTTACAGTCATTGAATAATGCCAGACATTAGAGGCTATACTATCTAAAATATTGATACAATCATTGATTAATGCCAGACATTAGAGTTTATACAATCCAAAATATCATTACAGTCATTGAATAATGCAAGTCATTAAAGGTTATACTATGTAAAATATTGTTACACTTCTTGAAATATGCCAGACATTAAAGGTTATACTATCTAAAATATTGTTGCATTCATTGCATAATGCCAGACATTAAAGCATATACTCTGAAAATTTTGTTACAGTCGTTGAATAATGCCAGACATTACCAGTTATACTGTCTAAAATATTGTTAAATTTCAATAATGGCAGACATTAGAGGTTATACTATCTAAAATACTGTTACAGTGATTAAATAATGCCAGACATTACAGGTTATACTGTCTAAAATATTGTTATATTTGAATAATGGCAGACATTAGAGGTTATAATATCTAAACTATCATTACAGTCATTGAATAATGGCAGACATTAAAGGTTATAATGTCTAAATTATTGTTACAATCGTTAAATAATGGCTGACATAAGATGTTATACCATCTTAAATATCCTTACAGTCATTGAAAAATGCCAGACATTAGAGGTTATACTATCTAAAATATTGTTAAAAATGTTGAATAATGCCAGACAGAGGTTATACTGTCAAAGATATTCCTACAATCATTGAATAATTGCAGACAATAGAGGTTATACTATCAAAAATTGTGTTACAGTTGTTATATAATGCCAGACATTACAGGTTATATTATCTAAAAAAATGTTACAGTCATTGAGTAATGTCAGATATTTTAGGTTGTAGTATCTAAAATATTCTTATAGTCATTGAATAATGCCAGACATTAAATGTTATACTATCTAAAATATTGTTACATTCGTTGAATAATGGCAGACATTAGAGGTTACACTATCTAAAATATTCTTACAATCATTGAATAATTGCCGACATTAGGGTTTATATTATTTAAAATATTGTTATAATAGTTAAATAATGCCTAACATTAGAGGTTATACAATTTAAAATATTGTTTCAATCATTGAATAATGCAAGGCATTAGAGTTTATACTACCTAAAATATTGTTACAGTCATTCAATAATGCCATATATTAGAGATTATACTATCTAAAATATTGTTACAGTCAATGAATAATGCCAGGCATTAGAAGTTATACGATATAAAATATTGTTACAGCCACTGAATAATGCCAGATATTAGAGGATATACTATCTAAAATATTGTTACAGTCATTGAATAATGCCAAACATTAGAGGTTATCTTATCTAAAATATTGTTACAGTCATTGAATAATGTCAGATATTAAAGGATATACTATCAAAATATTGTTACAGTGATTAAATAATGCCAGACATTACAGGTTATACTGTCTAAATATTGTTATATTTGAATAATGGCAGACATTAGAGGTTATAATATCTAAAATATTGTTACAGTCATTGAATAATGGCAGACATTAGAGGTTATACAATCTGAAATATTGTTAAAATTGTTGAATAATGGCAGACTTTAAGGGTTATACATTTTAAAATATTGTTACATTCATTGAATAATGCCAGACATTAAAGGATATACTGTCTAAAATATTGCTTCATTTGAATAATGGCACACATTAGAGGTTATACTATCTAAAATATTGTTATAATTGTTGAGTATTGCCAGACATTACACATTAGACTATCAAATAATTTTTACAATCATTGAATAATGCCAGACATTAGAGGTTATGCCATCTAAAATATTCTTACAGTCATTGAAAAATGCCAGCGGTTAGAGGTTATACTATCTAAAATATTGTTACAATCATTTAATGATGCCAGACATTTGAGGATATACTATGCAAAATATTATTACAGTCATTTAATAATGCCAGACATTAGAGGTTATGCTATCTAAAATGTAGTTACCGTCATTGAATAATGCAAGACATTACACATTATACTATCAAAAATATTGTTACAATTGTTGAATAAAGCCAGACATTAGAGGTTATACTATCTGAAATATTATTAAAGTTGTAGAATAATGCCAGTCACTATGCATTATACTATCTAAAATATTTTTACAATCATTGAATAATTGCATATTTTTCACATATAAGCATTAGTCATATTTTATTTAATAAGTTAGATATATATATATATTTTATTCTTTATTATGCAATACTTTTGCCTCTATGCTACTATTGCCTTTAGAGTGTTCCATGAAATGTATTATAATGAATGGAAATAATGATTTCAGTAGATTCGTTTTTGTGTCTCATCGTTATTTCCATTCTTTCAAAAACAGTTGGAATGTAAATGAAAAGACACTCAACTGTCATACTGATTCATGTGCTCCTTATTACTATTTCTTTTTTTCTTTTTTATTATGACATTAGTTATATACATTATATATTACTTTTGATCGTTCTTAACTGTCGACACCAACATAGCTAGACTTGAACATGGTTTGATGTTCAAATATTATTTTGCCCGGACAAATTAAATTATTGTTACACTCAGATTCTAATACATGAGTTCATTAAACGCCATAGGCATTTTGCGGTTGAAGTCTGACTTAAGACACGCATTAAACACTTCTATACAAACGTCTTTGAATTTAGGCATTTTATGGCACGGCTACATAACATGTAGTTCTTAAGAATATCACAAAGACTTTGATTTTTATTTATTTAGTTTAAACAGCGATTGTCTTTTGAAGCAGGCATCATTGCAATTAGAGACAGTTTAATGACCCTTACTGAACTAATGTGTTTGGTTTTTGTGAGTATATTGCATACTGTTCCATCAATACGTGTTGGCTTGTTGTCAACATGCCATGTTTGCTTTTGCGTGGTTTGGATGATTAGGTATGGACATTTTAATCTATAAGAAGTTTTATATTGCATGATCCGCTTTGTTTCTTTGGGAGATTGTGTTCGTGCATACCGGAGGTGGGTTTGTCTGCCACTTTGAGCACTCTAATTTGGGCTTGTATAGTGTGTCTATCTGGACCTATGTTAAAGGATTTTTCGGTGAGATTATTGGTGCTGTATGTTTTAATTTTATATGGATCCGGACATTGTGGTTATGTATTTTGGAGTCTGGCAGAAAAAATCTTTTTATATCTTGTTTCTCTGGTTTTTGCAAAGCTTTTTAACACTTCCTACAACCCATCAGTTGTTGATGTGTTCCGATCACACAGTTTAGGAACACCTAGGATTTAAAGCGGCAAGCCTTATACTTTAAACTACAGATCAGTAGATATTGAGACTAGGGTATTATTTTGTTAACATTAAAAGCATTTTTAAGTGTAATGTAGAGCCAACTTTGGTATGTTTCATCTGGTCTACTATTTTGATTATTTACCTTGAAGCGGGTGTTCAACTGGTTGGCGTCACAGAACTCAAATTGTTACAATAAGTTGTGTTTCATTTAATTTTTTAGAAACCCGGTTATATTTTTATGTTAATATACCAGGATTTTGAATTTTAAATTTACATGTGTTTTTAATATTGGTTGCATAGATCGAATTTGATGCAATATTATAAACATCTGGAGCATTAAATTATATATGTTTTTTGTCCTTTTGGACTTGTGCTTTTTATTAAACAGTTTAGTTGTTCTGCTTAAAATTTCTATCGCCACTTTAAGAATACCTGTGGCTAAATTACATAATTAATTACAGATTGTTTTGTGTTAAGGCCTGCGCGCCAAAAGTTTTGTATATAAGAAGACTAATTTTTTACTGATAATTACACCTGAAGAAGCGTAGTCTATCTACGTGAAAGCGCTTGTGTGGTTTTATGCTTCAATAAAAGATTTTACAGCTACTCGAATTCTCCATGTGGTGACTCCTGTTGGGATCTGATATCATCAGTCTTTTCACGCTTTTCCACGAGGAGTCTTTACTTTTTTGCTGCAGTTCGTTAGTTTTTTAGTCTGGTTATTGTGCTGCTTGCAATTTTGACTCATGGAACACATTGACATTGAGCTTGATTTTCATCCAGGGACGAGGACATCTATTTCATCGGCTTGGGACTCTCTCAAGCACTGCACTGAGAATCCTTTATTGACTCTGGAATTAACTAACCAGGCTATTGTTTCTCCACAAACATCTAACGGTGAGAACATTATTGAATTTAATAAACTGTGTAGACTGTTTCAGGATGATTTATATCAACTACAGAGATATGCATGGCAGAGATTACACCTAGAGGCATGCATTCATTTTAAAATTATTCCTAGAGGCATGCGCATCTTTTGTATGCCATCCTATGGGGATACTCATCCCTTACTCCTGAGAAAATGGCAAGATTTGAATATACAGCTTGGGTACAGCTACATTAATTTGTTACTTGAATACTTTGCTCCACTTGAAGCTGACCTAAGAAAGAAAATAGATGCACAACATAAAGTTATCTTGGAAAGTTTCACAACTGAATATTTTGTTAAAAGACTTGACAGCATTTGGACTCAGGTTCACTCTTTTAGTGAACGCCTGAAACTTGTGAAACAGAGGAAAATTATAAGGGATGCTAATGATTTTGCTACAGGTCAAATTTTCCTTTGGCCTAGAACTAGGAATGGTCATATACATGATGCATCCAAAACCAACCATCCCACTAATATTCCTGATCCAGAACTTCCTATAAACGTGACTTCTAATATTGCTTCCCATGATGTTCCATCGTCGATGCCTACTACCAGTATTTTGACGGACAATGTATTGGTATCCAGTAATCACTCTTCTCTTCTTTTGAATGACCAGAAAGATGTGAACCATTCCAGTGATACACCTCCTCCTAACCAGCAAGCGGCCTCAGCATTTCTCCTAGCAGGTGCTAAACCCAAGGACTCAGCGCCTGCAACTAACTGTTTTTTACCTTTTCCTGTAAAGCAACAACTAGGATGGCGAGGCCGATCTCACAGCAGAGGACCAAGAAAAAGAAAAGGATCCAGAGAAAGGTACACCACAACAAGAAAACAGAGAAATTAAATTCCTTAGTATATAATACTTCTGACTATGTGTTATCTGACTCAGACCTATCCCTTTTGGAGAAAGGTCTTAACTTTATACCCTCTCAGACAAGTTTCCTTAATGACGTTCTTGTGGACTTAAGACTGTTTTGTCGTAATGTTTCTCTTAAAATTCTATTCAAGAATAATAGCATGCTAAATACAGATGGCTTAAAGAATTTTTTCAGAGTTAAGAGCAGCTTTACACCATGTATGCCACATAATGTTGAAAGTTTTTTAAAAATGTGTGAGACAGATTTTTATGAGTGGTTTGCTCTCCATAAAAAAAGATGCTGTTTCTTTAATATGAGTAAAGCAGAACAGGATTCTCTGCATGCTTTAATGAATAACACAGACATCATCATTAAGCCAGCTGACAAGGGGGGAGCTGTAGTCATTATGAATTTTCTAGATTATGACATCACTATGAAAAATCTTTTATCTGATGACACTGTATATGAAAAAATCACTCCAACAGTCCTTAAGAAGATTGTTAAAACAGTACATTCAGATCTCTATGACCTCCTGATGGGGGGTCAGATTAGTTGTGAGCTCTGTGAATACCTTCTCATAGAATTTCCCACAACCCCCATAATCAAAGGGTTACCCAAGATTCATAAAGGCATTACACCTATACCGATGAGACCTATAGTCTCTAGTGATAACTGGGTAACTTACACTATTTCTTCTTTTGTAGAGAGCCTTCTCAGACCTTTGGTAGATAGCATCCCTAACATCCTTAGAGACTCTTATCAACTCATAGACTCTTTGAAAGACTTAGAGTTTGAAAATAAAGAGACATCCTTGTTATTAGTCACCATGGATGTTAAAAACCTCTTTACCTGTATTCCGAATGATTTGGGGCTACAAGCCATTAATGAGGTATTAGTCAGTTTATCTGACTATAGTAACAACAGACAAATCTTGATTAACTGTCTCTTAGATCTGATACTCAACAACAATGTTTTTTTATATCAAAAACAACTTTACCTGCAGAGATGGGGGGTTGCCATGGGCACCCCCTGTGCTAACAGTTATGCCAATCTTGTGGTTTATAACTGGGAACAGGAACATTTGTTTAAACATGTAGATTTCAAGAGAATCAAGGTTTATAAGAGGTTTGTGGATGACGTCTTCTTTGTTTGGGAAGGTACTGAGACTGAATGTACAGAGTTCATTAGGGAATTAGAAACTACATCTTCCTTTTTGAGATTCACAGTGGAAACGTCCTACAATTTGGCACATTTCTTGGATTTGCAGTTAGAGTTCAAAGGCCATAAGATTGTTACATCGTTATATAGGAAACCTACTTGGAGAAATACATTGCTTTGCTTTGACAGCATGCATCCTAGGTTTACCTTTAAAGGAATAATATCTAGTCAAATGCATAGAATATTCAAGATATGCAGATATAGCAATACCTTGGAAAAAGAACTCAACACACTTGAAACTTTATTTAGAGAAAGGGGCTATCCTACTAAGTTGATCACAGAATGTAAATTTGAAGTTTTTAATAAGTTATTTGACAATTATGATATAGATGCTGCTGAATATATAACTGGTTTTAAGCAATATTCCAAGAATAATGAGAGATTTATGGATAAACTGAGTTATGTCACTAAATACACTAGTGACATTTTCAAATTAAATAAAATTATATCTAGAAATTGGAATGTCCTAATTACGAATCCTTTTACTAAAACCATTGTGGGTGAATACCCCAGGTTTAGTTATAGAATATCTCACAATCTAAAAGAACTTCTTTGTTCAGAAAGGTCCATATTATATAGAACAGAAGAATGTGATAAATATGGTACGTTTCCTTGTGGCCGTTGTTCTATGTGCCCTTATATATCTAGACACATCAGTTTTTTACATCCTGAAGGCTTATTTACCTTCATTCCTAGATTCTTTAGTGACTGTAATGCCAGCAACTTGGTTTATTTAGCCACATGTGACTACTGTGACGTATTCTATGTAGGGCTAACCAAAAGGCGGCTTTGTGACAGGATTTACAATCACTGTTATGATATCAGGAAGGGACACGAATGCAACGCCCTAGCCAAACATATTATTGAATACAACACTCATACGTTTAGTTTTAAAGTTCTAGAGAAAGTACCTTTAAACCCTAGAGAAGGAGATAACAATAATCAGTTAGCTATCAGAGAATTAAAGTGG
Source organism: Protopterus annectens (assembly GCF_019279795.1). NCBI lineage: Eukaryota > Metazoa > Chordata > Ceratodontiformes > Protopteridae > Protopterus > Protopterus annectens. The sequence continues at coordinate 221,504,567 of NC_056743.1, forward strand.
ATCTTGACTCTGAAAGCTCATATACATCCAGGGATTAGTCAATCTGTATCGGTTAAGCCCATTTTGAACAACAGGAAAAAACATTAATTTAATGGTAGGCACTATACTTCCAAGGCATTTGTAGATATATATTTCATAATATCTGTTTACATCTCATAAGTAACTATTCATATGATACACACGTGTATACATATACATGTATTTGTGGGATTAATATTTGTTTTTCAATTTGTTATTTTTAAATATGCGTCTTTTGTAAGTGGTTTGTGTAAGTGTTTTGAGCATATTTGTATGTTTATATTAATTAATTTCATATTCATTCTGTCATTTAATATTTTTCACATATAAGCATTAGTCATATTTTATTTAATAAGTTAGATATATATATATATATTTTATTCATTATGCAATACTTTTGCCTCTATGCTACTATTGCCTTTAGAGTGTTCCATGAAATGTATTATAATGAATGGAAATAATGATTTCAGTAGATTCGTTTTTGTGTCTCTTCGTTATTTCCATTCTTTCAAAAACAGTTGGAATGTAAATGATAAGACACTCAACTGTCATATTGATTCATGTGCTCCTTATTACTATTTCTTTTTTTCTTTTTTATTATGACATTAGTTATATACATTATATATTACTTTTGATCGTTCTTAACTGTCGACACCAACATAGCTAGACTTGAACATGGTTTGATGTTCAAATATTATTTTGCCCGGACAAATTAAATTATTGTTACACTCAGATTCTAATACATGAGTTCATTAAACGCCATAGGCATTTTGCGGTTGAAGTCTGACTTAAGACACGCATTAAACACTTCTATACAAACGTCTTTGAATTTAGGCATTTTATGGCACGGCTACATAACATGTAGTTCTTAAGAATATCACAAAGACTTTGATTTTTATTTATTTAGTTTAAACAGCGATTGTCTTTTGAAGCAGGCATCATTGCAATTAGAGACAGTTTAATGACCCTTACTGAACTAATGTGTTTGGTTTTTGTGAGTATATTGCATACTGTTCCATCAATACGTGTTGGCTTGTTGTCAACATGCCATGTTTGCTTTTGCGTGGTTTGGGTGATTAGGTATGGACATTTTAATCTATAAGAAGTTTTATATTGCATGATCCGCTTTGTTTCTTTGGGAGATTGTGTTCGTGCATACCGGAGGTGGGTTTGTCTGCCACTTTGAGCACTCCGGTTTGGGCTTGTATAGTGTGTCTATCTGGACCTATGTTGAAGGATTTTTCGGTGAGATTATTGGTGCTGTATGTTTTAATTTTATATGGATCCGGACATTGTGGTTATGTATTTTGGAGTCTGGCAGAAAAAATCTTTTTATATCTTGTTTCTCTGGTTTTTTGCAAAGCTTTTTTAACACTTCCTACAACCCATCAGCTGTTGATGTGTGTTCCGATCACACAGTTTAGGAACACCTAGGATTTAAAGCGGCAAGCCTTATACTTTAAACTACAGATCAGTAGATATTGAGACTAGGGTATTATTTTGTTAACATTAAAAGCATTTTTAAGTGTAATGTAGAGCCAACTTTGGTATGTTTCATCTGGTCTACTATTTTGATTATTTACCTTGAAGCGGGTGTTCAACTGGTTGGCGTCACAGAACTCAAATTGTTACAATAAGTTGTGTTTCATTTAATTTTTTAGAAACCCGGTTATATTTTTATGTTAATATACTGGGATTTTGAATTTTAAATTTACATGTGTTTTTAATATTGGTTGCATAGATCGAATGTGATGCAATATTATAAACATCTGGAGCATTAAATTATATATGTTTTTTGTCCTTTTGGACTTGTGCTTTTTATTAAACAGTTTAGTTGTTCTGCTTAAAATTTCTATCGCCACTTTAAGAATACCTGTGGCTAAATTACATAATTAATTACAGATTGTTTTGTGTTAAGGCCTGCGCGCCAAAAGTTTTGTATATAAGAAGACTAATTTTTTACTGATAATTACACCTGAAGAAGCATAGTCTATCTACGTGAAAGCGCTTGTGTGGTTTTATGCTTCAATAAAAGATTTTACAGCTACTCGAATTCTCCATGTGGTGACTCCTGTTGGGATCTGATATCATCAGTCGTAGAATAATATCAGACATTAGATGTTATACTATCTAAAATATTGTTATAGTCATTGAATAATGCCAGACAATAGAGGTTATACTATATAAAATATTGTTACAGTTGTTGAGTAATGGCAGACATTACACATTATACTATCAAAAATAATGTTGCAATCATTGAATAATGCAAGACATTTGAGGTTGTACTATCTTAAACATTGTTACAGTCATTGAATAATGCCAAATATTAGAAGTTATACTATCTAAAATATTGTTACAGTCATTGAATAATGCCAGACATTAGAGGCTATACTATCTAAAATATTGATACAATCATTGATTAATGCCAGACATTAGAGTTTATACAATCCAAAATATCATTACAGTCACTGAATAATGCAAGTCATTAAAGGTTATACTATGTAAAATATTGTTACACTTCTTGAAATATGCCAGACATTAAAGGTTATACTATCTAAAATATTGTTGCATTCATTGCATAATGCCAGACATAAAAGCATATACTATGAAAATTTTGTTACAGTCGTTGAATAATGCCAGACATTACCAGTTATACTGTCTAAAATATTGTTACATTTCAATAACGGCAGACATTAGAGGTTATACTATCTAAAATACTGTTACAGTGATTAAATAATGCCAGACATTACAGGTTATACTGTCTAAAATATTGTTATATTTGAATAATGGCAGACATTAGAGGTTATAATATCTAAAATATCATTACAGTCATTGAATAATGGCAGACATTAAAGGTTATAATGTCTAAATTATTGTTACAATCGTTAAATAATGGCTGACATAAGATGTTATACCATCTTAAATATTCTTACAGTCATTGAAAAATGCCAGACATTAGAGGTTATACTATCTAAAATATTGTTACAGTCATTTAATAATGTCAGACATTATATATTATACTATCAAATATATTGTTCCAATCACTGAATAATGACAGACATTAGAGGTTATACTATCTAAAATATTGTTAAAAATGTTGAATAATGCCAGACAGAGGTTATACTGTCAAAGATATTCCTACAATCATTGAATAATTGCAGACAATAGAGGTTATACTATCAAAAATTGTGTTACAGTTGTTATATAATGCCAGACATTACAGGTTATATTATCTAAAAAATTGTTACAGTCATTGAGTAATGTCAGATATTTTAGGTTGTAGTATCTAAAATATTCTTATAGTCATTGAATAATGCCAGACATTAAATGTTATACTATCTAAAATATTGTTACATTCGTTGAATAATGGCAGACATTAGAGGTTACACTATCTAAAATATTCTTACAATCATTGAATAATTGCCGACATTAGGGTTTATATTATTTAAAATATTGTTATAATAGTTAAATAATGCCTAACATTAGAGGTTATACAATTTAAAATATTGTTTCAATCATTGAATAATGCAAGGCATTAGAGTTTATACTACCTAAAATATTGTTACAGTCATTCAATAATGCCATATATTAGAGGTTATACTATCTAAAATATTGTTACAGTCAATGAATAATGCCAGGCATTAGAAGTTATACGATATAAAATATTGTTACAGTCATTGAATAATGCCAGATATTAGAGGATATACTATCTAAAATATTGTTACAGTCATTGAATAATGCCAAAAATTAGAGGTTATCTTATCTAAAATATTGTTACAGTCATTGAATAATGTCAGATATTAAGGGATATACTATCAAAATATTGTTACAGTGATTAAACAATGCCAGACATTGCAGGTTGTACTGTCTAAATATTGTTATATTTGAATAATGGCAGACATTAGAGGTTATAATATCTAAAATATTGCTACAGTCATTGAATAATGGCAGACATTAGAGGTTATACAATCTGAAATATTGTTAAAATTGTTGAATAATGGCAGACTTTAAGGGTTATACATTTTAAAATATTGTTACATTCATTGAATAATGCCAGACATTAAAGGATATACTGTCTAAAATATTGCTTCATTTGAATAATGGCACACATTAGAGGTTATACTATCTAAAATATTGTTATAATTGTTGAGTATTGCCAGACATTACACATTAGACTATCAAATAATTTTTACAATCATTGAATAATGCCAGACATTAGAGGTTATGCCATCTAAAATATTCTTACAGTCATTGAAAAATGCCAGCGGTTAGAGGTTATACTATCTAAAATATTGTTACAATCATTTAATAATGCCAGACATTAGAGGATATACTATGCAAAATATTATTACAGTCATTTAATAATGCCAGACATTAGAGGTTATGCTATCTAAAATGTAGTTACCGTCATTGAATAATGCTAGACATTACACATTATACTATCAAAAATATTGTTACAATTGTTGAATAAAGCCAGACATTAGAGGTTATACTATCTGAAATATTATTAAAGTTGTAGAATAATGCCAGTCACTATGCATTATACTATCAAAAATATTTTTCCAATCATTGAATAATGCCAGACATTAGAGGTTAAACTATCTAAAATATTGTTACAATCGTTGAAGAATGCCAGACATTAGAGGGTATACTATCTAAAATATTTTTACAATCATTGAATAATTGCAGACATTAGAGGTTATACTATCTAAACTATTGTTACAATCATTGAATAATGCCAGACTTCAGAGGTTACAGATCTATAATATTGTTACAATCATTACATAATGCCAGACATTAGAAGTTATGCTATCTAAAATATTCTTCCAGTAGTTGAATAATGGCAGACATTAGAGGTTATACAATCTAAAATATTGTTACAATCATTGAATAATGGCAGAGATTAGGGGTTTTACTATCTGAAATATTGTTACAATCATTGAATACTGCCAGACATTAGAGGTTATACCATTTAAAAAATTGTTACATTCGTTGAATAATGTCAGACATTGAAGGTTGTGCATCAGAGCTGGTAACTCGGCACGTAAAAATCTTCTACCAATCATTAGCGGACCGGAGTTCTGCTGTGGTTACCCCTAAATGGGAAAAAGCCGAAAGACACAAACAAACATGTTATACTATTTAAAATATTGTTACAATCATTGAATAATGCCATACATTAGAGGTTATACTATCTAAAATATTGTTACACTCATTGAATAATGCCAGACATTAAAGTTTATACTTTCTAAAATATTTTTACAGTCCTTGAATAATGCCAGACATTAAAAATTATACTATTTGAAATATTGTTACATTTGATGAATAATGCCAGGCATTAAAGGATATAGTATATAAAATATTGCTATAGTCATTTAATAATGCCATACATTACAGGTTATACTGTCTAAAAAATTGTTAAATTTGAATAATGGCAGACACTAGAGGTTATACTATCTAAAAGGTTACAATTGTTGAGTAATGCAAGACATTATCCATTATACTATCAAAAATATTGTTACAATCATTGAAAAATTCCAGACATTAATAGTTATACTATCCAAAATATTGTTACAGTCATTGAGTAATGCCAGATATTACACAATATATTATCAAAAATATTGTTACAATCGTTGAATAATGTCAGACATTAGAGGTTATACCATCTAAAATATTCTTACAGTCATTAAAAAATGCCAACCATTAGACCTTATTCTATCTAAATAATTGCTACAATCATTGAATAATGCCAGACATTAGAAGTTATTCTATCTAAAATATTGTTACAGTCATTTAATAATGCCAGACATTAGATGTCTAGCTATCTAAAATATTGTTACAGTCATTGAATAATGCCAGACATTATACATTATACTATCAAAAATATTGCTCCAGTCATTGAATAATGCCAGACAGTAGATGTTATACTATCTAAAACATTGTTACAATCGTTGAATAATGCCAGACATTAGAGGTTAAAATATATTAAATATTGTTACAGTCATTGAATAATGCCAGACATTAAAGGTTATACTTTCTAGAATATTTTTACAGTCCTTGAATACTGCCAAACATTAAAAGTTATACTATACGAAATATTGTTACATTTGATGAATAATGCCAGGCATTAAAGTATATAGTATATAAAATATTGTTATAGTCATTTAATAATGCCATACATTACAGGTTATACTGTCTAAAAAATTGTTACATTTGAATAATGGCAGACATTAGAGGTTATACTATCTAAAAGGTTACAATTGTTGAGTAATGCTAGACATTTTACATTATACTATCAAAAATATTGTTACAATCATTGAATAATACAAGACATTAGATGTTATACTATCTAAAATATTGTTACAGTCAATGAATATTGCCAGACATTAGACGGTATTCTAACTAAAATATTGTTACAGTCATTAGATAATGCCAGACATTAGAGGTTTTACCATCTTAAATACTGATATAGTCGTTGAATAATTCAAGCCTTTAGATGTTATACTATCTAAAATATTGTTACAATCGTTGAATAATGCCAGACATTAGAGGTTAAAATATATTAAATTTTGTTAAAGTCATTAAATAATGTCAGTCTTTAGAGGTAAAACTACCTAAAATATTGTTCCAATCATTGAATAATGCCAGACATTAGAGGTTATACTATATAAAATATTGATACAATTGTTGAATAATGACAGACATTTGAGTTTATACTATCTAAAATATTGTTACAGTCATTGAATAATGCCAAACATTAGAGGTTATCTTATCTAAAATATTGTTACAGTCATTGAATAATGCCAGACATTAAAGGATATATTGTCTAAAATATTGGTTCATTTGAATAATGGCACTCATTAGAGGTTATACTATCAAAAATATTGTTATAATTGTTGAGTATTGCCAGACATTACACATTAGACTATCAAATAAGTTTACAATCATTGAATAATGCCAGACATTAGAGGTTATGCTATCTAAAATGTAGTTACCGTCATTGAATAATGCTAGACATTACACATTATACTATCAAAAATATTGTTACAATTGTTGAATAAAGCCAGACATTAGAGGTTATACTATCTAAAATATTGTTACAATCGTTGAAGAATGCCAGCCATTAGAGGGTATACTATCTAAAATATTTTTACAATCATTGAATAATTACAGACATTAGTGTTTATACTATCTAAACTATTGTTACAATCATTGAATAATGCCAGACTTTAGAGGTTATATATCTATAATATTGTTACAATCATTACATAATACCAGACATTAGAAGTTATGCTATCTAAAATATTCTTCCAGTAGTTGAATAATGGCAGACATTAGAGGTTATACAATCTAAAATACTGTTACAATCATTGAATAATGGCAGAGATTAGGGGTTTTACTATCTGAAATATTGTTAAAATCATTGAATACTGCCAGACATTAGAGGTTATACCAAGTAAAATATTGTTACATTAGTTGAATAATGTCAGACATTGAAGGTTGTGCATCAGAGCTGATAACTCGGCACGTAAAAATCTTCTACCAATCATTAGCGGACCGTAGTTCCGCTGTGGCGACCCCTAACCGGGAAAAAGCCGAAAGACACAAACAGGTTATACTATCTAAAATATTGTTACAATCATTGAATAATGCCATACATTAGAGGTTATACTATATAAAATATTGTTACAGTCATTGAATAATGCCAGACATTAAAGGTTATACTTTCTAAAATATTTTTACAGTCCTTGAATAATGCCAGACATTAAAAGTTATACTATCTGAAATATTGTTACATTTGATGAATAATACCAGGCATTAAAGGATATAGTATATAAAATATTGTTATAGTCATTTAATAATGCCATACATTACAGGTTATACTGTCTAAAAAATTGTTACATATGAATAATGGCAGACATTAGAGGTTATACTATCTAAAATATTGTTACAGTCATTGAATAATGCCAGACATTAAAGGTTATACTTTCTAAAATATTTTTACAGTCCTTGAATAATGCCAGACATTAAAAGTTATACTATCTGAAATATTGTTACATTTGATGTATAATACCAGGCATTAAAGGATATAGTATATAAAATATTGTTATAGTCATTTAATAATGCCATACATTACAGGTTATACTGTCTAAAAAATTGTTACATATGAATAATGGCAAACATTAGAGGTTATACTATCTAAAAGGTTACAATTGTTGAGTAATGCTAGACATTTTACATTATACTATCAAAAATATTGTTACAATCATTGAATAATACAAGACATTAGACGTTATTCTAACTAAAATATTGTTACAGTCATTAGATAATGCCAGACATTAGAGGTTTTGCCATCTTAAATACTGATATAGTCGTTGAATGATTCCAGCCTTCAGAGGTTATACTATCTAAAGTATTGTTACAATTATTGAAAAATTCCAGACATTAGTAGTTATACTATCCAAAATATTGTTACAGTCATTGAATAATGTCAGATATTACACAATATATTATCAAAAATATTGTTACAATCATTGAATAATGTCAGACATTAGAGGTTATACCATCTAAAATATTCTTACAGTCATTAAAAAATGCCAACCATTAGAGCTTAAACTATCTAAATAATTGCTACAATCATTGAATAATGCCAGACATTAGAGGTTATTCTATCTAAAATATTGTTACAGTCATTTAATAATGCCAGACATTAGAAGTTTAGATATCTAAAATATTGTTACAGTCATTGAATAATGCCAGACATTATACATTATACTATCAAAAATATTGCTCCAGTCATTGAATAATGCCAGACATTAGATGTTATACTATCTAACACATTGTTACAATCGTTGAATAATGCCAGACATTAGAGGTTAAAATATATTAAAAATTGTTACAGTCATTGAATAATGTCAGACATTAGAGGTAAAACTACCTAAAATTTTGTTCCGATCATTGAATAATGCCAGACATTAGTGGTTATACTATCGAAAATATTGATTCAGTTGTTGAATAATGACAGACATTTGAGTTTATACTATCTAAAATATTGTTACAGTCATTGAATAATGCCAGACATTAAAGGCTATACTTTCTAAAATATTTTTACAGTCCTTGAATAATGCTAGACATTAAAAGTTATACTATATGAAATATTGTTACATGTGAATAATGGCAGACATTAGAGGTTATACTATCTAAAAGGTTACAATTGTTGAGTAATGCTAGACATTTTACATTATACTATCAAAAATATTGTTACAGTCATTGAATAATACAAGACATTAGATGTTATACTATCTAAAATATTGTTATGGTCAATGAATAATGCCAGACATTAGACGGTATTCTAACTAAAATATTGTTACAGTCATTAGATAATGCCAGACATTAGAGGTTTTACCATCTTAAATACTGATATAGTAGTTGAATAATTCCAGCCTTTAGATGTTATACTATCTAAAATATTGTTGCAATCGTTGAATAATGCCAGACATTAGAGGTTAAAATATATTAAATATTGTTAAAGTCATTAAATAATGTCAGACATTAGAGGTAAAACTACCTAAAATATTGTTCCAATCATTGAATAATGCCAGACATTAGAGGTTATACTATATAAAATATTGATACAATCGTTGAATAATGACAGACATTTGAGTTTATACTATCTAAAATATTGTTACAGTCATTTAATAATGCCAGACATTAGAGGATATACTTTCTAAAATATTGTTATAGTCATTGAATAATGCCAAACATTAGAGGTTATCTTATCTAAAATATTGTTACAGTCATTGAATAATGCCAGACATTAAAGGATATACTGTCTAAAATATTGGTTCATTTGAATAATGGCACACATTAGAGGTTATACTATCTAAAATATTGTTATAATTGTTGAGTATTGCCAGACATTACACATTAGACTATCAAATAATTTTACAATTATTGAATAATGCCAGACATTAGAGGTTATACCATCTAAAATATTCTTACAGTCATTGAAAAATGCCAGCGGTTAGAGGTTATACTATCTAAAATAGTGTTACAATTGTTTAATAATGCCAGACATTAGAGGATATATTATGCAAAATAGTATTACAGTCATTTAATAATGCCAGACATTAGAGGTTATGCTATCTAAAATGTAGTTACCGTCATTGAATAATGCTAGACATTACAAATTATACTATCAAAAATATTGTTACAATTGTTGAATAAAGCCAGGCATTAGAGGTTATACTATCTGAAATATTATTAAAGTTGTAGAATAATGCCAGTCACTATGCATTATACTATCAAAAATATTTTTCTAATCATTGAATAATGCCAGACATTAGAGGTTATACTATCTAAAATATTGTTACAATCGTTGAAGAATGCCAGACATTAGAGGGTATACTATCTAAAATATTTTTACAATCATTGAATAATTGCAGACATTAGTGTTTATACTATCTAAACTATTGTTACAATCATTGAATAATGCCAGAATTTAGAGGTTACATATCTATAATATTGTTACAATCATTACATAATACCAGACATTAGAAGTTATACTATCTAAAATATTTTTACAATCATTGCATAATGCCAGACATTAGAAGTTATGCTATCTAAAATATTCTTCCAGTAGTTGAATAATGGCAGACATTAGAGGTTCTACAATCTAAAATATTGTTACAATCATTGAATAATGGCAGAGATTAGGGGTTTTACTATCTGAAATATTGTTAAAATCATTGAATACTGCCAGACATTAGAGGTTATACCAAGTAAAATATTGTTACATTAGTTGAATAATGTCAGACATTGAAGGTTGTGCATCAGAGCTGATAACTTGGCATGTAAAAATCTTTTACCAATCATTAGCGGACCGTAGTTCCGCTGTGGTGACCCCTAACCGGGAAAAAGCCGAAAGACACAAACAGGTTATACTATCTAAAATATTGTTACAATCATTGACTAATGCCATACATTAGAGGTTATACTATCTAAAATATTGTTACAGTCATTGAATAATGCCAGACATTAAAGGTTATACTTTCTAAAATATGTTTACAGTCCTTGAATAATGCCAGACATTAAAAGTTATACTATCTGAAATATTGTTACATTTGATGAATAATACCAGGCATTAAAGGATATAGTATATAAAATATTGTTATAGTCATTTAATAATGCCATACATTACAGGTTATACTGTCTAAAAAATTGTTACATATGAATAATGGCAAACATTAGAGGTTATACTATCTAAAAGGTTACAATTGTTGAGTAATGCTAGACATTTTACATTATACTACCAAAAATATTGTTACAATCATTGAATAATACAAGACATTAGATGTTATACTATCTAAAATATTGTTACAGTCAATGAATAATGCCAGACATTAGACGTTATTCTAACTAAAATATTGTTACAGTCATTAGATAATGCCAGACATTAGCGGTTTTACCATCTTAAATACTGATATAGTCGTTGAATAATTCCAGCCTTCAGAGGTTATACTATCTAAAGTATTGTTACAATCATTGAAAAATTCCAGACATTAGTAGTTATACTATCCAAAATATTGTTACAGTCATTGAATAATGTCAGATATTACACAATATATTATCAAAAATATTGTTACAATCGAATAATGTCAGACATTAGAGGTTATACCATCTAAAATATTCTTACAGTCATTAAAAAATGCCAACCATTAGAGCTTAAACTATCTAAATAATTGCTACAATCTTTGAATAATGCCAGACATTAGAGGTTATTCTATCTAAAATATTGTTACAATCATTTAATAATGCCAGACATTAGAGGTTTAGATATCTAAAATATTGCTACAGTCATTGAATAATGCCATACATTATACATTATACAATCAAAAATATTGCTCCAGTCATTGAATAATGCCAGACATTAGATGTTATACTATCTAAACCATTGTTACAATTGTTGAATAATGCCAGATATTAGAGGTTAAAATATATTAAAAATTGTTACAGTCATTGAATAATGTCAGACATTACAGGTAAAACTACCTAAAATTTTGTTCCAATCATTGAATAATGCCAGACATTAGTGGTTATACTCCCTAAAATATTGATTCAATCGTTGAATAATGACAGATATTTGAGTTTATACTATTTAAAATATTGTTACAGTCATTGAATAATGCCAGACATTAAAGGCTATACTCTCTAAAATATTTTTACAGTCCTTGAATAATGCCAGACATTAAAAGTTATACTATATGAAATATTGTTACATTTGAATAATGGCAGACATTAGAGGTTATACTATCTAAAAGGTTACAATTGTTGATTAATGCTAGACATTTTACATTATACTATCAAAAATATTGTTACAATCATTGAATAATACAAGACATTAGATGTTATAGTATCAAAAATATTGTTACAGTCAATGAATAATGCCAGACATTAGACGGTATTCTAACTAAAATATTGTTACAGTCATTAGATAATGCCAGACATTAGAGGTTTTACCATCTTAAATACTGATATAGTCGTTGAATAATTCCAGCCTTTAGATGTTATACTATCTAAAATATTGTTACAATCGTTGAATAATGCCAGACATTAGAGGTTAAAATATATTAAATATTGTTAAAGTCATTAAATAATATCAGACATTAGAGGTAAAACTACCTAAAATATTGTTCCAATCATTGAATAATGCCAGACATTAGAGGTTATACTATATAAAATATTGAGACAATCGTTGAATAATAACAGACATTTGAGTTTATACTATCTAAAATATTGTTACAGTCATTTAATAATGCCAGACATTAGAGGATATATTATCTAAAATATTGTTACAGTTGTTGAATAATGCCATACATTAAAGGTAATACTAAAGTATAGTTACAATTGTTGAACAATGCCAGACATTACACATTATATTATGAAAAATATTTTTACAATCATTGAATAATACCAGACATTAGAGGTTTTACTATCTAAAATATTGTTACAATCATTAAATAATGCCAGAAATCAGAGTTTATACTATCTAAAATATTTTTACAGTTGTCGTATAGTGCCAGACATTAGAAGTTATACTATCTAAAATATTTTTACATTTATTGAATAATGCCAAATATCAGATGTATACTATCTAAAATATCATTACAGTCATTGAATAATGCCAGACATTATACATTATACTATCAAAAATATTGTAGCAATCATTGAATAATGCCAGACATTAGAGGTTATACTATCTAAAATATTGTTACAATCATTGAATAAAGCCAGACATTAGAGGTTTTACTATCTAAAATATTGTTACAATCATTAAATAATGCCAGAAATCAGAGATTATGCTATCTAAAATATTGTTACAGTCATTGAATAATGCCCGACATTAGAAGTTATACTATCTAAAATATTGTAACAATTGTTGAATAATGCCAGACATTAAAGGATATACTATCTAAAATATTGTTATATTCATTGAATAATGCCAGACATTACAGGTTATAATGTCTAACATATTGTTACATTTTAATAATGGTACACATTAGAGGTTATACTATCTAAAATATTGTTACAATTGTTGAATAATGCCCGACATTAGTGGATATACTATCTAAAATTGTGTTACAGTCGTTGAATAATGCCAGACATTACACATTATACTATGAAAAATATTGTTGCAATCATTGAATAATGCCAGACATTAGAGGTTATACTATCTAAAATATTGTTACCATTGTTGAATAATGCCAGACATTAGAGGTTATATTATCTGAAATATTGTTACAATCACTGAATAATGCCAGACATTAGAAGTTATACTATCTAAAATATTGTTACAGTTGTTGAATAATGCCATACATTTAAGGTAATACTATCTAAAGTATAGTTACAATTGTTGAACAATGCCAGACATTACACATTATATTATGAAAAATATTTTTACAATCATTGAATAATACCAGACATTAGAGGTTTTACTATCTAAAATATTGTTACAATCATTAAATAATGCCATAAATCAGAGTTTATACTATCTAAAATATTTTTACAGTTGTTGTATAGTGCCAGACATTAGAAGTTATACTATCTAAAATATTTTTACATTTATTGAATAATGCCAAAAATCAGATGTTTACTATCTAAAATATCATTACAGTCATTGAATAATGCCAGACATTATACATTATACTATCAAAAATATTGTAGCAATCATTGAATAATGCCAGACATTAGAGGTTATACTACCTAAAATATTGTTACAATCATTGAATAATGCCAGACATTAGAGGTTTTACTATCTAAAATATTGTTACAATCATTAAATAATGCCAGAAATCAGAGATTATACTATCTAAAATATTGTTACAGTCATTGAATAATGCCCGACATTAGAAGTTATACTATCTAAAATATTGTAACAATTGTTTTATAATGCCAGACATTAAAGGATATACTATCTAAAATATTGTTATATTCATTGAATAATGCCAGACATTACAGGTTATAATGTCTAAAATATTGTTACATTTTAATAATGGTAGACATTAGAGGTTATACTATCTAAAATATTGTTACAATTGATGAATAATGCCAGACATTAGTGGTTATACTATCTAAAATGGGGTTACAGTCGTTGAATAATGCCAGACATTACACATTATACTATCAAAAATATTGTTACAATCATTGAATAATGCCAGACATTAGAGGTTATACTATCTAAACTATTGTTACAATCGTTGAATAATGCCAGACATTGTACATTATACTATCAAAAATATTGTAACAATCATTGAATAATGCCAGACATTAGAGGTTATACTATCTAAAATATTGTTACAATCATTGAATAATGCCAGACTTTGGATGTTATAATATCTGAAATATTCTTACAGTCGTTGAATAATGCCAAACATTAGAGGTTATACTATCTAAAATATTTTTCCAATCATTGACTAATGCCAGACTTTAGATGTTATACTATCTAAAATATTGTTACAATCATTGAATAAAGCCAGACATTATAGATTATACTATCTAAAAGATTCTTACAGTCATTGAATAATGCCAGGCATTTGAGGATATACTATGTGAAATATTGTTACAGTCGCTGAATAATGCCAGACATTGTACGTTATACTATCTAAAATATTCTTACAATCATTGAATAGTGCCAGACATTAGAGGTTATACTATCTAAAATATTTTTACAGTCATTGAATAATTGTAAACATTAGAGGTTACACTGTATTAAATATTGTTACAGTCATTGAATAATGCCAGACATTTGAGGTTATGCTAGGTAAAATATTATTACAGTCTTTGAATTATGTCAGACATTTGAGGTTATAATATCTAAAATAATGTTACAGTCGTTGACTAATGCCAGACATTAAAGGTTATTCTATCTGAAATATTGTTACAATCGTTGAATAATGTCAGGCATTAGAGGTTATACTATCTAAAATACTGTTACAGTCATTGAATAATGCCAGACATTAGAGTTTATACTATCTAAAATATTGTTACAGTCATTGAATATTGCCAAACATTAGAGGTTATACTATCTAAAATATTGTTAGAGTCGTTGAATATTGCCAGACATTAGGTGTTATACTATGTAAAATATTATTACAATCACTGAATAATGCCAGACATTGGAGGTTATAGTATGTAAAATATTGTTACAGTCTTTGAATAATGCCAGACATTAGAGTTTATACTAGCTACGATATTGTTACAATCGTTGAATAATGGCAGACATTAGAGGTTATACTTTTTTACATAACTGCACCTACACTAAATGATCAGATAGTGAAGTTGGTTAAGACTTTGCTTGACAAGCTTCTTTCTGTGTCAATTGTAGAGGGTTTGAAGATCCCTTTTACATTTTTTTCAAAGACCCTGGTGTCTCATGGTCACACAAATGACTAATTTCCATGTGTGAGTTCTAAGAGGATAGGATTTGAAGCATGTCCTCTTAGAACGGTATAGAGTGTCTGTGTTGTTTAGTGCTCCACCAACCCCCCCTCCCCCTGTTCTTTCATGATAGAAAACATTGTTCTTTTAATTTTTAAGTGCCTTTAAGGCATAATATAAAGTGTTAATGCTGTTATCCCCAGTGTTACAGAATTTGCATTTAGGGAATTGTGGGGTTATGACAGTACCCCTCACACACACATATATTCATACATTCATACACTCACACACACACACACACACACACACACACACACACACACACACACACACACACACACACACACACACAGCACCCCGTCACCTGATACAATCATGGACCATTTCATCCATTCAGTCATACATGCACACACAAACTCACACACACATACACAAAATGATTATACTTATCCCCTAACTAACCTCCCTAGTGTGACCTCTCAGGCAGACAAAGATAGAGGGAGAGAAAGAGAGAGAGAGAGAGACACACACACACACACACACACACACACACACACACACACACACACACACACACGCACGCACACATATGCATAGACAGACACACCCAATATTACCTAGCTACCAAACTTCCTGATTCTTATCTCTAACATGATTGGATGGGCACAAGCTTTTGGTCATGTTCATTAACATGGCTGGCCAAGGTAACTTACATTGCTGAGTGATTTTCTGAACAGCTTGGCTGTATGAATGCCTTGTCATAGGCATTTCCAGAGAAAAGCACACAGCTAACTCACAGTGATTACTCCCCTACAATGCCTTGTTAGCATTTGCAGTAGGCCAGAGAGATATCCTACTGTAGTAAGATTGTCTCTGAAAATACAATGGTTTCTGTAAGGTGTATATCAGGCTTGCACCTCAGGATGACCTTTCTGTAGTGACTGTTTTTCAGTTTTCAAGTTTGAAGAATGATAGTGATTAACTTTTTTGTTGTTTGCTTACCATTTGATGTGCAAGGTCTTCATGACCTCAGGAACTGGGTGGTAATGGAGGACATTGCACTAAAAAGGTGTCTTTGCATGACAGCAAAAGCTTAGTTGGACACATGTGGGCTGCTGCCACAATGTTTTAAATCATGATTGCAAAGACACTATTTCAGTCCAGTGTTTGCCATTATCACCTAGCTTTGCTGTCTGCATACATTTCAGCTATTCCTCATTTGCAAAATGTCCCTGCTTTTCTGTTAATTTACTGAGGATTAGAGTTAGTAAATGATGTTGGGCATTAAAGTTTCATGTTCGTAGTTACCATTGGGAAAATGCCAGTTGATGCAAAAACTGCTGTCTTAGTAATTTAACTTTTTTTCTAATCTGATAAGATTCTTTTACTGAGCACTTCTTGCTCTTGTACACCATCCAATGGCCTTCCTGCCCAGTACACTACATCACTAGTGGCTCTGCTAGCTTCCCCGTACCTCTCAGATAAACTCCAGTAAAGAAGGGGATGCTCATGTTAGCTATGGGCATCCAGAGGGTCTTGGCTATCACCATCAGCACAGGAATATTTTGCTTTCAACCTACCCTCTTATTCCTCCAGCAGCCTTTTCTCATTGCTTCAAGAGGAGGCATACAATTGGAGCATGTAATGTATTGCATCAGCTTCACACCAGCTCAGCCATGACAATTTTTCCCCTTTTTGCCCCTAGCCTTTACCAGGGATCACCTTAAGGGGTCTATATCATAATATAGAAGTATTAAAAGTTTGAATCACTAAAGTTCAAACTTTAATGTTCGAACTTTTAATACTTTGAATGTCAAAAAAAAAACATTTTAACCCCAAAAAAAAAGAAAAAAAAACTCTCTATGGAGGGGGGCAAGCCCCCCTGCACCCCACCCCCTGCTACTTAAATATACCAACTCTGAGATCGCACTACAGTGTAGTAGAGGGAAATCTTCCTTACCTGCACTCTATGACGATCTCCGAGGTTTTCAAACTTTGATCATTAAAGGTCGACCTTTAGTGATTCAAATTTTTAAACCTTCGAACATATGATAAGAACCCGCCTTAAGGGGCACCCATGTAACTGCTTACCCCACCAAATCCATCAGTCATCCAAGCCATTAATCAAACTCAGGTCTGCTGAGCTATAGTCAGGGCTTTATTCCTTTATGGCACCAGAATAGGATATTCTTATTATTATTGAATTTTGTAAAATACATTCTGACTTATAGGCTAAATTGCAAAACAGTTTCACTGACCACTGTCGGTGGTCTCTAGAAGATAATCTGTTAATTAATCCCAAGAAAACCATTATAATGTTCTATTAATGTACTCAGAAACTGCCTTCAACCCTCCACTTCTGTTGAAGAAAAACTGAGGCAACACAATTCCCCATGTCTGAGAGCAGAAATACCTAGGATTAGCACTGGTGGTGCTGCGGTAGCATTGTCGCCTCACAGTAAGACGTTGTCCTGTTCGATTCTCAGCTAGAGCATCTTCTGTGTGGAGACATGCGTGAATGGGCGTACCTTCGTTGAAGGTTGTGCATCAGAGCTGGCAACTCGGTATGTAAAAATCTATTGCCAATCATTAGCGGACTAGAGTTCTGCTGTGGCGACCCCTAACCGGGAAAAGCCGAAAGACACAACAACAAGCACTTCACTCATCATTACCTTTTACCACTCACACAGATAAAAATCATCAATACATTTTTCCCAACTGAAACTCTGCTACAGACTTACACATCTTCTTTCACAGATTATCTGGCCTGCTACTGCCAAAAATGTTACTTCCAAAACTTGAATATGACTTACATTTGTTGGCCTTTATTCTGCTTAAAATACGTTGAGATTATACATCAATCAAAGCAAGGTCTTAAGATGCATTCTTCTAATAGATCATCATGCATGCCATTGCACTCTACTTAATAACTCCAAGAAGCTGTCAGTAAGAGTTAAGCCCACCTTCTTTCTTGTCTCTCTATTTTTCAAAATCCTACACTTCATCTACTGCCCACATCTGAAAACAGCACTCATATTTATGTACCATCATTACACCCAGTGATGGTGAACAGTTATTCACAAGACTGGGTCCTAACATTTGGAGCCCATGGAAGTAAAAACCCAAGATACACTTGATGCCTTTATATTTACTTTCTAAGAGAATCCAAGAATAACACATGCTACTGTGACAGTGGTTAATATAAGGTAACAAGCTATCAGTACTGGACCTATTCACATATTTGTATTTGTATCTTTATGTGTTGCTCTAAATATTATTCAATATTATAATATTATTTAATGTTTCCTTGCTATATATGAACATAACATTTGCTTATAACTCCTAAGTAAGTACTTCATAGGTTAGTATTGGGCTAGCTGCCTTTCTCTTTATTTTAAGGCTTTCCAATTTACTGAAGGTGAGAATCAAACCCAGTACCTTGTGTCTGTGAGGCAAACATTTTGGCTATTATGCCAACCCTCCCTGGTATATTTTTTTTGTATATTTTTTGCAAGTACATTTGTACTTGCTGATAACTCTTTTGTTTATTGTCAGTGTACCAATACTTAGACTTTGTATGTTATGAAATGCGTTTTCCAAATTGTGCATTTCTTTCTACATGTAATCTTTTATATTATATAATTGCCACTGCTGACTGAGCCTGGATTATGGCTGAAAAGGGTCAAAGGATCGGCCCACCTACCAGTTGAACAAATTGCAGGTAAATAAGATGCATCTAAATTAAATTGGAGTGGTGACATTAACCTTGTCAAGCTCCTCTCCCAACCCCAGATCTTTAAAAATGTTTAATTTCCTCATATACCTTTATGACTTCGAGTAACTGCTGCCGAGGTCATCAAGGCTGTTAATGTCCATACCTGACATGCACAAACTCTATGTGTATTCCTATTAATAGACTTGAAGGATACATGTAAAAGGTCTGTTGTTTTGCCTCATTATGCAAGACTTTTCTGGGCATATCATTTATATATAAAACCAGAGAGACAGAGAGCGTCGAGTAGATATCCTTGTGGAACACGTGCCACAGCTCATCTGTATGAAAAGTGTAGGTTGTTGTTAAACTACACAGAGTTTCCTTAGCTATATTTAGAATAAATCTTTTTAGAAATAATTGATGCCATGCTTTGCCAAATATCTTAGGAAACACAGAGAAGAGATGTTGCAATCTGAACTCGGTTCCTTTGTTGATTAGTGATGTCTAAGAAATTGAAATAATGGTAATGCTGTACCATATCCTAAGAAGATCTCAAGTTGTGTTGATGACACTAAGTTCTTTGTTACTAAGTTCTTTGTTACTAAGTTCTTTGTTACTAAGTTCTTTGTTACTAGTATTACTATTATATTTCAGGGACATTATCCTGTGTTGGACGTGAAGGCATTATTTCATTTAACTTTCTAGGTTATTATGACAGCAGGGGTATTTGTCACCTTTAGCATCCTATTGTAAAACTGATTGATCACATGATGTTAACAATGTACCTTGGAGAAAGTTTTATCAGCTGCCATTAATTTGATATTTGTTATGAGAAAAAGCAAGGTGGTGTTTTGACTCTATGTTGCATCCAAAGTTTATTCTACTGATCTTAAAGTCACCGAGCTAATTAAATAAAACATTTTGGGTGGTTTCTGTCATATTTTCTATATTTTACTGTAGTTTATCTGAATCTGAAGTTACAGCTATTAAGTAAAGTTATTTTACGGTTTGCACCACATTTCAAGTCTTTATTGTACTGTAGCTAGCTGTTTAAATCAGATTTGAGTGATATTTTTTTCTGTATTTTTTTCTGAATGTTACTATGTTTTCTCTGAATTTGAAGTTACAGCTATTAACAGAAGCCAGTTTACAATCTGAATGAAAATTTAACTGTCTTTTCTGCTGTTAATTCATTTAATCAGTGTTGCAGAATTTAGATATTGTTTGGTCACTTTTCAAAATTACAGCAGTTTTTTTGCAAGGTGTGTCAGTCATCTAGAGATTGTAATGGTTAACTAAGTGAGAAGAGGGTACATGTTGCAATTTTGTTGAAAATAAAAACTGCTGGTTACAGTGTTAGCTGCTTTTCATTGAGCCAATCAGTTTCTCTGTTTGTTATTTTGCACAAGTGAAGGAGACAGTGCTGTCTTATTCAAAGACTCCTATAATTTGGGATCCTGTTAAGAAGCTAAAAAACAAGAAATATGTATTTTGACTGCATTTTTCTACTGCATGTAAAGTAGCCTACATGTTTAATTCAGTTTTGAGGGGTTGCTGTCATTTTCTCTGCATTTTAATGTGTTTTATCTAAATTTGAAGCTGGGCCTTTTAATTGAAACCATTTTAGAGTTTGCACTGTATTGAAATTGGTTTCAAGGCAGTGCCTGGCAAGTTAAATCAGTTTTCAGTCCATCTCTAATGGTTTCCTTGCTAATGGGTGAATTATTCAACGTTGCTGCATTTATTCCCTGTGTTTTTAAGTCAGTTTTGAAGTTACAGCAAACATTCATTTTTGACCAAATGTATGAGTCATTTAGAGCTTGTAGTCATTTTCCTAGTGGGAGGGCAATATTGGCAGTTCTCAGGAAGATAAAAAAATATTAGTTAAAGCTTTATTTGTATTTTAATAGGTCTTTCTTTCTCCACCCCCCCCCCCCACACACACACACACACACCTCGCTTATTTTATACTGCATACATCAATGCTTAGGGCAGCAGGTTTGAAAGGTACATTTTATAGATGCAGGCAGTTTCAGTTCTAACATTTCTTACTATATCCAGCTCACTCAAATCCTGTCAGTAGATAGCCTCTTGCTATGTATAGGTGCAGCTTGCTGTGCTTAGCTACCTAATGTGCAGTGCTGAGCACCTAGCACCGTAAAATAGCTCACAGCAGCCCTAGTAGCACCTCACAATACACCTTAGTCCACAACTGCTGTAGATAACTTAACACTACCTTTAGTCAAGCTTCCAGAGATGGATTTAAACCCAAGTTACTTACTTGACTATATAGACATCCATAGGTAATTATATTACCCACCCCTTAACCAATAGCTATCTTAGTAGATTGTAGATCTCTATTATATTTAAGCTCTGCAAATCTCTATACATCAAATCAAATTTTACTTCACCCAGGAGAGTAGGTATAGTCATCCTTCTTGTGTCTCCTTTGTTGCCATCCTCATATCATGCTAAAGCAGTATAGTGACTGATGTACGCCTCATTCTCACACAAAACACAGAAAGTGAGCATTGCATTAATATACCATATGCTGTGCATCCAAACCTCATACTGAGTCTTTTCATGTCTTCTAGACCCATACAGATTCTCTCAGAATAAATCAAAATCAAATATTGCATCATATAATATCTCATTTTTAATAAAGAGTCAGCATGAAACAGTGGGCTTCAGGTCGAGTACACCAGATCAATTCACAAAGAAAAATGTTTTAGTGATTAATGACTCCTTAGTGAGACACACTGGACCCCCTCTCTTAAGTCTTTTAAATGACAGGATCTCAAACATCTCAAGGGCCCTTAGGACCATTTCATCAGACAAATATAAGTATGATGTGATAGTTGTGCAAGTGGGGATGAATGACCTGAGGTGAAAAACTGAGGGAGATGCAGAGAGACATATCTGAGCCCCCTATGGATGTCACAAATGCAGACAAAACCTTGATATTGAGCACACTCCTCCCTTCTTCATGAATGATGACTAGCTACAAAGAAAGATGACTGGCTTTAACAAGGTGTTAAATAACTGGTGTCATTCTAGGACAATCCAGTATGTATAAACAAGAAACAAGATACTCAATAGTCTAACATGTCTGCACCTCTTATCCAATGTCTTCTTTATACTGACTAAATCCCTTGTTGTTCCCAGAATGCATTCTGTTTCTATGCCTGGGTTTGGCACGTACCATGCATTCAGACTGACTGGTAACTATGGTGGCACATCCATATTTGTCAGAGAACTTATCAAATCTAGACAGATTCTCCCAGATCCAGAAATGAAACTTACTGAACTCTATGTCACACTGAATAAAATAAATTGTTTATTTCTTGTTACAGGACACATTGCATGACCTTGTAAGTCCATGTCAGGTCCCAAAACATCATAAATGAACTCAGTTTAAATAACTACAACATCATTCTTGGAGCCTTTTACTTCCTATCAACTAACTGGAGTACCTGCAGCTTGAATGTGGGATATGCACAGATGTTTTAGAACTAATAAATAAAAATGAACCAGATTGTTCTTAGCCCAGCTATAGAACAAAATATTCTTGACCTGGTACTTGCAAATGTAGAGTTGTCATGCAAAACCCCATAAGACCTTTTCCATCAATTAGCTGACCCTTTTGAAACAAATATGAGGAATTCAGAGACAGTGCCTGCACACATCTCATATTTTTTGACAAAGTCTTAAAATTTGCTTAGGACAACATCATTCCAGGAATCACCTCAGATGATAAAGCACAAAGGAGTTTTATACCTGTGACATCCAGATAATATTCCACTGAACTGCCACCAATATGTGATGCCCCCTACTATTCTGAGTCACTAACTAAGGAACTTCAATCCTCACTACTGACTCCAATTTGAGACTGTCACTTAAACAGGAGTAATATTGCACAATTTCCCCTAAGGGCATAACAGGAACACTGTCTATATAACCTGGTACTGGACTGTATACTTCTG